>NC_053025.1:486871956-487021967 GCF_003073215.2 Triticum urartu
GAGCAAGCCTAGAGTACATTTCAGCGACACCTTCACCATCCTTCATCTTGAACTTGTCAAGTTGGCTTTGAAGCACATCCAACTTGGATTCCTTGACGGAGTCGGTACCTTCGTGCATATCAATCAAAGTGTCCCAAATTTCCTTTGCATTCTCAAGACGGCTGATTTTGTTGAATTCTTCGGGGCACAATCCGTTGAAGAGAATATCACAAGCTTGAGCATTGTATTGCAACATCTTCAACTCATCCGCGGTAGCTTCACGGTTTGGTTCTCTCCCATCAAAGAAGTCACCTTGCAAGCCAACACACACAATAGCCCAAACGGCAGGGTTATGTCCAAGAATATGCATTTTCATTTTATGCTTCCAACTAGCAAAATTAGTACCATCAAAGTAGGGACCTCTACGGTGGTAATTTCCCTCGCTAGACGCCATACTCTCCTAGGTTGTGAAACCAAGGCTATGACCACCAAAGCTATGGAGATCAAAGCAAATGGAGACCAAAGCTCTGATACCACTTGTAGGATCGAAAGTATGTCTAGAGGGGGGTGATTAGACTACTTGACCAAATAAAAACTTAACCTTTTCCCAATTTTAGTTCTTGGCAGATTTTAGCTAATTTAGGACAAGTCAAGCAATCATCACATAATTCAAGCAAGCATGCAAAGAGTATATAGGCAGCGGAAAGTAAAGCATGCAACTTGCAAGAATGTAAAGGGAAGGGTTTGGAGAATTCAAACGCAATTGGAGACACGGATGTTTTTCCCGTGGTTCGGATAGGTGGTGCTATCCTACATCCACGTTGATGGAGACTTCAACCCACGAAGGGTAACGGTTGCGCGAGTCCACACAGGGCTCCACCCAAGGGTAACGGTTGCGCGAGTCCACACAGGGCTCCACCCACGAAGGGCCCACGAAGAAGCAACCACCCACAAAGGGTCCACGAAGAAGCAACCTTGTCTATCCCACCATGGCCATCGCCCACACAGGACTTGCCTCACTAGCGGTAGATCTTCACGAAGTAGGCGATCTCCTTGCCCTTACAAACTCCTTGGTTCAACTCCACAATCTTGTCGGAGGCTCCCAAGTGACACCTAGCCAATCTAGGAGACACCACTCTCCAAGAAGTAACAAATGGTGTGTAGGTAATGAACTCCTTGCTCTTGTGCTTCAAATGATAGTCTCCCCAACACTCAACTCTCTCTCATAGGGTTTGGATTTGGTGGAAAGAAGATTTGAGTGGAAAGCAACTTGGGAAGGCTAGAGATCAAGATTCATATGGTAGGAATGGAATGTCTTGGTCTCAACACATGAGTAGGTGGTTCTCTCTCAGAACATATGAGTTGGAATGGTGTATGTGTTCTGATGGCTCTCTCCACAAATGAAGAGGAGGTGGAGGGGTATATATAGCCTCCACACAAAATCCAACCATTACACACAGTTTTCCAAACTCGGTGGGACCGAATCAACAAACTCGGTCGGACCGAAAATGTAAACCTAGTGACCGTTAGAGATTTTCGGTGGGACTGACATGCAACTCGGTAGGACCGATATGGTTAGGGTTTGGGCATAACGTAATCTCGGTGAGACCGATTACACAAACTCGGTGAGACCGAATTTGGTAATTAGCTAACCAGAGAGTTGGTCAGGCAAACTCGGTGGGACCGATTTGCTCTTTCGGTGAGACCGAAAAGTTACAAAGGGGAAACACTGAATTTACATTGCAATCTCGGTGGGACCGATTCGCTCTTTCGGTGAGACCGGAAAGTTACGAAAGGGAAACAGAGAGTTTGCAATCCCATCTCGGTGAGACCGAGATCCCTATCGGTAGAACCGAATTGCTAGGGTTTGGCAGTGGCTTATGACAAATGAAAACTCGGTGGCGCCGGATAGGAAGAATCGGTAGGACCGAGTTTGGCTTAGGGTTTAGGTCATATGTGGATATGGGAAAGTAGTTGAGGGTTTTGGAGCATATCACTAAGCACATGAAGCAAGAGGCTCATTAAGAAACACCTCATCCCTCCTTGATAGTATTGGCTTTTCCTAAAGACTCAATGTGATCTTGGATCACTAAAATATAAAATGAAGAGTCTTGAGCTTTTGAGCTTGAGCCAATCCTTTGTCCTTAGCATTTTGAGGGTTCCACTTTCACATCCATGCCATGCCAATCATTGAGCTTTCCTGAAATAATTATCTTGGAATAGCATTAGCTCAATGAGCTATATGTTGTTATGAATTACCAAAACCACCTAGGGATAGTTGCACTTTCAACCAAGAATAAACCTAGACTATACAACAAAGAAATTAAAGCATATTACATCCCCTCGGCATCAAAGTTCACAGCCAGTGATAATAAAGGGCAACCAGACAAAAGATTACATAAACTGGGCAGGTCGCCACCAGTGGAAGTTAACAGACGGACAAAATAATAGACAGAACCGATAGCACTTCAACACAGTTCAAGAAAGGTTAGCCCGACCCAGCAGCTGGAGCGCAAGCAGCTTAGCAACCTGATGAGACTACGCTTCTTTGGCGCTCATATCCACCAACTTAAGCTGCATAGCATCAATAAATGTCTTGTACTTACGGTTAATCTTGCATAGAGATTGGAGTTCCAGTCGTATTTGAGCGGAAGCACGTATTTCTATTTGAATTTCAGACTGAAGAAGTCGAACAGATTCAGGCGGCGACTTCATCGAGCTTGTGTCAGTGAGTAAGTTTGACACTACATCAAGATGTGACTTCGTGGTTGTATCCCTACCCTCAATATGTTTTGCCTTCTCCTCTGGAATATGTGTTAGAGGGACAAACAATGGGTTCGTCTTACTATCATTGTGGCAGTTCTTCCTAGCAGCAGTGTTGTTACCCTGAAAGAGAAGCAAGTAGGTAGATAACAGATTTTGCACGTATAAGCATCAGTGTTGTCAATTCATCTCATTTCTTTGTCAGAAATAAAGAGACACGGTTTAAAATATCATTAACATAATAGGCATTGTTCATAGTTAAGATGGCAGGAAATGGCATTGTGCAGGAACGGCCAGCTTCACCAGACCACTGGATTACAGATCAAGAACACAAGCATAGATGTAGTTCTAAACAACGTATACGCATGAATGGTGAGTGTACTGTCAATTTATACCATTTCAGATTGGTAAATAAAGAGACACAATTTAAATAACATTAATATAATATGACATTGTTCATAGTTGAGACATAGCAGGATATGAGATTGTGCTGTTGTTGGTAGTCTCATCACACCACTGGATTACAGATCAAGAACACAAGCATACACATAGTTCTAAAGAAGATAACTTGCTATGTTTAGTTTAATTTACATGGTACGAATAAGGAACTAGATTGTACAACTAAAGACTGAAATTGAGAACGACAAACTTATGTTTATGTACTTCTACTTTATAAACTTTGAACAAGCAATTTGATGCAAACGATAAAAATAAACAACATTTGCACTCATAGCTATCCAAATATAAACAACAAATTTTGAAGGCTCGAGGAGAACAAACTTACATTAGTAGTGAAGACATGCGCTATAAAGGCCTTCTCCATATTGATGGGGGGGGCAATTCAAGAAGTTTACCTCACACTCTTCTTCAAGAGTATTGCCTTTATTCTATATTTTGTTAAGAATAAATATAGATGTGAAAATATAGGAACAAATGGCGATTATTTAACTTAAGATGCAGAGTACAAATGTAAATACAGCATACAGGCAGAAGGCATTGGCAAGAGCAATGCGGAGCAAAACTTCTTCAGTAAGACTGGTTTTATTCAATATTTTGGCAAGATGTAGATCTGATGTGTAGAAAAATGATGGACAAGGGAAAATAAGCTACAAAGTGTACATGAAGAACTAGCTGACAAATATAAGGACAACAAATACTTACAAGAACAATGCAGAACTAAATTTCTTCATAGGCATTGGGTTTATTCTACATTAATTTAAGCATTAATATAGATCTGATAATTTGGAGAGAATAGTGGATAAGCAAGCTATAATGCACAATGATGTCACATAATCCACCAGGTATGAATGTAAGGACAGCGATAGGACAATAGGTACTCACAAGAGCAAAGTAGCGACCAGCATAGTTGCGATATCCTAGGTTTTGCGGTGCTGGTTCTATCGCCAATATACGTCGGGTGCTATGTGATTTCTCCGGTAGCACCACCTTTTTGAAGGACTTTGCTTGTACTCCTTCAGGTTTTGCAATCACCCTCTTCCTTCTGGATGTTTGAAACACAAGAACAACATTTGAATGAAAAAACATGGTATGATGACAAATGGAATATGTGTTGATAATGGATGGGCATGGCATCTTCACATATATCATGAGTAAACTAAGCAGATGGCGGTGCAACGAAGCAAAATAAATGCAAGAAACCTTATGCAAGATATGTGCAACCAATAAAACCTTGCCAAATTAGAACAGACACCTTATTGGGTGAACAGGATAGGCCATCTGCCTTTGACTCCTTGAGCTCAGAATAGTCATTAGGATCATATTCTAAATACGAATCTATAGGTCGGGAGCATGTGGGTTTCATTGCATCCACAATGAACCTCAATCCCTTGATGCGAAGTTTTTTAACCATTGAACTGTTCCGCAATATTCTTCTAATGTGCGCATTCTTATATTCATTGTGATTACGTACAATATTTGTAAAGCATGAAAACACAAATAGTAGTGAGACTATCTTTGTAATGCAGAGGATATTGTAATATAATAGAGGCTCCCTGTAAACCCTTGTGTGCTATCACTGGATTCTGATGAGAGATCCCATGTGTGATGTAATACGGTGAGTAGATTAATATAATCTGGCACAACTACACACAAAAAAATAGGCTCCCTGTTGGGGCCCCCAGATGTAAGGATAGCTGGCAGATGATAGGTTCATAATATACTGTATAGAAAGTTTATTGCCAAACCATGATAACGAGAGCGTAGAGCCAGTAGGCAGATCGTAGCGTAGATAATAGGGGTACACCATAACCACCATAAATAAATCGGGAAAGCGGAACTAGCTGGAAAACATAGGGTTTTGCCGCTACTAATATGCAACCTATAGATCACCTACAAGCCAACTCTATTCATCTGAAGGCGCACAGCTGTTACTATCAGTTTAGTCTATCAAAGACCGCACGGCTCCCACCATTTCCGAGGTATTATGGCAGACCAACTCGAAGTGTGAAATCATTTAGCAGAACCATCCCAATAGAGGTGTCAATTGCAGATGTCCCTGTCCCCCTTCTTGACAAGGAACATACTGTGCTTCCCATACAGAATACAGCATGGGCCGCCGGCCGAACCACCGGCCCCCACCGCCTGTGTTCCTTCGCCACCCCACCCCCACCCCCTCCCCACCCGCGTTGAGTTTTCTTCATTCGGCGAGGTCCCACCACCGCCCCACAACCACTGTCCCACCCGAGCCCCTTCCTTCGCACCGGTGAACTCCAACGAGCTCTAAAAAATCGACTGACCCAATTTTGAAATTTAGTCTATTGTCATTTAACTAGTGTGGAATATAAAAGGGGAAACCATAAGCATTGCGAGTATAGTGTTGAGTGTGCCATGGCGGATCTGAAGGTGCAAACCGGACAAAGGCAACTTCACAACCAATGTTTGTTTTCAACTAACAAGTAAGTGATGGACAAGAAATTAGAGTAAAGCAGTGGCGATCTATTTCCTTTCTGCGATAAATAAGTTGAGCAGTTATGAAAGAGTACCGCCTCTGGTGCGGCGCCATGTATGCATCTGCTGAGAATTTGACGGTGCTGCGGTAGCGATGGTTGTCGGTGGCGTGGAAGCAGATCTAGGAGGGTAGACGGTGGCGGTGGGGTGCGGTGGAAGAGACAGTTGTGGGAGTGGCGCCGACAAGCTGGATGACGGAGGGGATGAAGCGAGAGGACGAGATGCAAGGATCTCGGTCCGAAGCTGTGGATGAGAGAGGTCGATCTCTTGTAATGGCCGACGGCGTCGGGGTATCAGCTCCGACATGGTGGAGGAGGACGGTGGTGGATGGGGTGGCGGACGGAGGAGGCTAGGGTGGAGAGGGTGTTTTGGCGCCCATGGAGTACGAATGGGGAAATGGAGGGAGAGAGGAAGGGGGGAACCATGTCTTCAGGGCGCGCTTGTCTCAAATGCGAGGAAATTTACAAACTTAGCCCCCGTTTAAAATTTCCTACATCACAACAATATTAGTCGGTTGGGGATAGGACGGTAATCTCGCATACACCAAATATTTGCCGATGAGGGTTTGTTTTTGGCGCCCATCATGTATGAATCGGGGAGGGAGTCGATTTCGGCCGAGGAGACACTGTGTTTTGGCGCCCACCGTGTATGAATCCGGATGAGAGGCGGTTATGTCACGTTTGAGTGAAATTACAAACCTACCCCTATCAAAACCTATAGAAATCGAGCCGATAGGCTTTGCGTGGCAGGGATAGGCAATAATTTCCATCTCGCAGATTTTGGTTTCGGGCAGTTACTGCGACTTTCCCCGCTTCATTCAAATTTTTGCAGAGCAAGTGCACATTTACTGTGCCAACTTAATTCGAAACCAGTTTGTATTCTATTTTTGTTCGGGCAGGATCCATTTTTGATTGAAATAAAATTCTATATACATCATTTATATATATATACTTTCAAAAGCACAACACATTTTATACATAAATATGGTTTACAAATGGCATGAGCTCAGATTCATAAGGCTGTATCCATCTTAATTTGGATTTTCAAATATTTGAAACCACTTTATGTTGAAATCCAATGTATGCATTCTTCGCTAACTGTCTCCAATTAATGTGTGTTTCATGCGGGTTTTTATTTTTTTACTTTTCAAACATGTATAATGTGTTTCACATGCAACATATAGTGTAATCCCATTTAGACATTAATTGCATATAAACCATGCATTGTCTCTAATTAAAGAATCTATGGATCACTAATATTGATAAACTATATAACATTACATGTGTCCCCAAATTCAAATGAATATGCATGGTTGATACACCAATTTGTGTTATGATATTATCGATGTCGTGATCTCCAGTTTAAATATTTGAATCCCCTTTAATCCAGATATTCGTCTCATATAGCTATCACTCATGCTTATATAGGAGTATCTCTCTAGACCTATACGCTTTCATTGTCTCTCGAGTATCTCTCGTGCTATCTGTATGTCGACAATGATCTTTTATCTTCGTAACACACTAACGGTACTCTCTCCCTCGACCTCCATCACTCTATCTCTCTCTAAGTATATCTCGCTCCCTGCTATGTGTCTCTAACTATGATTCTCCATGTGAAATCTCTTTCTCTCACACAAACGCAAACTTTGTCTTCCGGGGTCTCATTTCTCTCTACTATTCCCCTGTGCTCCACTCGCACACACCCTCTCACACATAGATGTATTTCGCTCCTTAGGTATGAGAAGCTACGACTCTTTCTATTAGATATCTCTTTCTCACACACAAACACAAACTCTGTCTCCCAGGGTCTCATATCTCTCCACCATTCTCTTGTATGTCGCTCACACACACTCTCTCTCCCTAGAGATATCTTGCGTTCCCTCATATGTCTCTCTAGCTATCACTCTTGTTGTGAACTATCTTTCTCTCTCGCAGACACAAAACTCCGTCTCTCGGGATCTCTCTCTCCGATATTTGTTTGTATGTGAGTCACATGCACCCTTTCTCCATCTCTCTCACACCCACACACATAACTCAGCCTTCTGATCCACTCAGCTCCTATCTCTAACGCACACTAGATAGCATCTTTATCTTTCTATTTATCTGTATCTCCATCAACCTTCTTTCCAGTTCTCACTAAGGATGGCAATGGGTCGGGTTTGGATCGGGTTGAACAATACCAAATCCATATCCATATCCATGAAGGCAGTCCCAGCCCATCCATGAAAAAAATTCATGGGCGAAAAATTGTGACCATGTCCAAATCTGATGGATATCCATACCCATTGGATATCCATTGGGTCCTCTCAAGACCTATAAATAAGACATAACTCATTGCACAATGTGCACTGTGCATTGGCGTGCTCACTCTCTGCCGTGCAGTCATAGCCCTTGCATTGTCCCACTGCTGCGGCCATGCATCAATGCGTGTGTGGAAAAGCGAAGATGGGCTGGGTTGTCGCAGGCCAGTAGTGGCTGCTGCAGCGATCCACCTTACGTGGGTGTAGTGGCTGGCAGTGGCGGCCTCCTCTAGGGCTATGAGAGGAGTAACTCAAGGAGATGGCACCGATTCTCAACAAGTCATTTAATTACTGTAGATAATAGGATGAGAAGGTGCGTTGGAGTATGTTACGGTGGGGATTGTGTAATTTCTTTTGGATGTTTTAGATAAAGGATAAAATTATAGTGGAACATGTGACTATGGGGTAGGGGTAGCAGAATATTGCTCGTTAAGTCAGACGATCGGGTCGGGTTTGGATATATCCATGGGTACAAGATTATGTCCATGCCCTATCCACGAGTAATCGGGTCGGGTTTGGACGCTACCCATGGGCGCAAAAGCATATCCAAACCCTATCCATTCAGGTTGGATATCCATGGGTATCCATGTCCTTGGATAAAATTGCCATCCTTAGTTCTCACTCTTGCTTCCTATCACGCACACTATGTATGTTTCTCTCTACATGTAGTCAAGTGCCCTCTTTTTATCTTTCTCTCACACACACATAACTTCACCCTCTGAACCACCCGACGGTCATCCCAACACTCAAACTAGCCGATGTCCCTCTAGCTAGCATTTCCATCTCTGTATCTATCTGTAGTTTCTCCGTCAACATTTCTTTCTCGTACGCACTCTTGCTTCCTATCACACACACTATATATGTCTCTCCATACATGCATTTATAGGTTGATCTCTTTTGCACAATCGTTGTGTATCACCCCCTCTGCTCGCCATAGATGCATGCTCCAGCCCACTCCACTATCTCTTAAAGACAAAAACACATGCTCAATTGTTGGGCCTTCTTCCCTTCACTCTCACATGCATGCATATTGTCATACCGATTCGTCTCCCCCATGTCGTTGATTGATACATCTTGTATCTATAATTTTTGATTATTCCATGCTATTATATTATCCATCTAGGATGTTTTATATGAATTTATATGCTATTTTGTATGATTTTTTGGGACTAACCTATTAACCTAGAGCCTAGTGCAACTTTCTGTTTTCCCTTGTATTTGAGTTTTACAGAAAAGGAATACCAAACGAAGTCCAATTGACGTGCCAATTTTTGATGATTTTTTATGGACCAAAAGAAGCCCCCAGAGTAAAATAGTTGGCCAGAAGAGTCCCGAACCATCCACGAGATAGGAGGGCGAGCCCAGGGGGTAGGGCGTGCCCTCCACCCTGGTGGACGACTCGGAGACCCCCCTGACGTGAGTCCAACGCCAAAAATTCCTATAAATACAGAAACCTCTAGAAAATAACCTAGATCGGGTGTTCTGCCGCCACAAGTCTCTGTAGCCATCGAAAACCAATCTAGACCTGTTCCGGCACCCTGCCGGAGGGGGGGAATCCCTCTCCGGTTTCCATCTTCATCATCCCGGCGCTCTCCATGACGAGGATGGAGTAGTTCACCCTCGGGGCTGAGGGTATGTACCAGTAGCTATGTGTTTGATCTCTCTCTCTCTCTCGTGTTCTTGATTTGGCACGATCTTGATGTATCGCGAGCTTTGCTATTATAGTTGGATCTTATGATGTTTCTCCCCCTCTACTCTCTTGTGATGAATTGAGTTTTCCCTTTGAAGTTACCTTATCGGATTGAGTCTTTAAGGATTTGAGAACACTTGATGTATGTCTTGCATGTGCTTATCTATGGTGACAATGGGATATCACGTGATCCACTTGATGTATGTTTTTGTGATCAACTTGCGAGTTCCGTGACCTCGTGAACTTATGCATAGGGGTTGGCACACGTTTTTGTCTTGACTCCCCGGTAGAAACTTTGGGGCACTCTTTGAGGTTCTTTGTGTTGGTTGAATAGATGAATCTGAGATTGTGTGATGCATATTGTATAATCATACCCACGGATACTTGAGGTGACTTTGGAGTATCTAGGTGACATTAGGGTTTTGGTTGATTTGTGTCTTAAGGTGTTATTCTAGTACGAACTCTAGGATAGATTGAACGGAAAGAATGGCTTCATGTTATTTTACTACGTACTCTTGAATAGATCGATCAGAAAGAATAACTTTGAGGTGGTTTCGTACCCTACAATAATCTATTCATTTGTTCTCTGCTATTAGTGACTTTGGAGTGACTCTTTGTTGCATGTTGAGGGATAGTTGTATGATCCAATTATGTTATTATTGTTGAGAGAACTTGCACTAGTGAAAGTATGAACCCTAGGCCTTGTTTCAACGCATTGCAATACCGTTTTCGCTCACTTTTACCAATTGCTACCTTGCTGTTTTTATATTTTCAGATTACAAAAACCTATATCTACCATCCATATTGCACTTGTATCAGCATCTCTTCGCCGAACTAGTGCACCTATACAATTTACCATTGTATTGGGTGTGTTAGGGACACAAGAGACTCTTTGTTATTTGGTTGCAGGGTTGTTTGTGTGATACCATCTTCATCCTATGCCTCCCACAGATTGATAAACCTTAGGTCATCCACTTGAGGGAAATTTGCTACTGTCCTACAAACCTCTGCACTTGGAGGATCAACAACATCTACAAGAAGAAAGTTGTGTAGTAGACATCAAGCTCTTTTCTGGCGCCGTTGCCGGGGAGGTTAGCACTTGAAGGTATATCTTTAGATCTTGCAATCGAATCTTTTTGTTTCTTGTTTTATCACTAGTTTAGTTTATAAAAGAAAAATATAAAAAATGGAATTGAGGATACCTCATATGCTTCATCTTTTTAATGTCTTTCATGAAAATAAGGATTCCGATAATTGTGCTCAGGTGTTAGAAGAAGAATGCATTAGAATGTTTGGCACTCAATATTTGTATGATGAGCATGATTGCAATGTTGTTAGTATGAATTCCTTGGATATCTATGATGCTAATGATATGCAAAGCCACAAGCTTGGGGATGCTATGTTTGATGAAGATGATATTTTTTGTCCCCCAAGTTTTGATGAGCAAATTGATTATGATGAGAACAAAGGTGCAACTTATGATGATTATTGTGATGACACTTATGCTATAAAAAGTAGTGATGATTATATTTATGGAACTTTTCATCATGATTTTAACTTTCAATTGGATTATGCCTCACATGATAGTTATTTGGTTGAGTTTACTCCCACTATTCCGAATGAGAAGAATTTTGCTTATGTGGAGAGTAATAAAATTTATATGCTTGTGCATCATGAAAATATGCTTTATGTGATAGTTATATTGTTGAATTCATTCATGGTGCTACTGAAAATTATTATGAGGGAGGAACATATGCTTGTAGGAATTGCAATGATATCAAGTTTCCTCTCTATGTGCTTAAACTTTTGAAGTTATGCTTGTTTTGCCTTCCTATGCTAGTTGATTATTGTTCCTATAAGTTGTTTGCTCACAAAATCCCTATGCATAGGAAGTGGGTTAGACTTAAATGTGCTAGTCATACTCTTCATGATGCTCTCTTTATGTTTCAATTCTTATCTTTTCTGTGAGCATCATTGAAATCATCATGCCTAGCTAGGGGCATTAAACGTTAGCGCTTGTTGGGAGGCAACCCAATTTTATTCTTGTCCTTTACTTTTTGCTCCTGTTTAGTAATAAATAATTTGTCTAGCCTATGTTTAGATGTGGTTTTATGTTTTAATTAGTGTTTGTTCCAAGTAGAACCTTTGGGAAGACTTGGGTGAAGTCTTTGCGATCTTGCTGTAAAAAACAGAAACTTTTACGCTCACGAGATTAGCTGCCATTTTTACTGGAGAGTGCATTTAGGTTGATTCTTTTTGCAGATGATTAATAGACAAATTCCTCAGGTCCACCAATTTATTTCAGAATTTTTTGAGTGACAGAAGTATTCGAATGATACAAATTACTACAGACTGTTCTGTTTTTGACAGATTCTGTTTTCATTGTGTTGTTTACTTATTTTGATGAATTTATGAGTAGCATCAGAGGGTATGAACCATAGAGAAATTGGAATACAGTAGATATTATATCAATATGAATTTATAATGAGTTCACAACAGTACCTAAGTGGTGATTTATTTTCTTATACTAACGGAGCTTACGAGATTTTCTGTTTAGTCTTGTGTTGTGAAGTTTTCAAGTTTTGGGTAAAGATTCGATGGACTATGGAATAAGGAGTGGCAAGAGCCTAAGATTGGGGATGCACAAGGCACCCCAAGGTAATATTCAAGTACAACCAAGAGCCTATGCTTGGGGATGCCCCGTATGGCATCCCCTCTTTCATCTTCGTTCATGGGTAACTTTACTTGGAGCTATATTTTTATTCACCACATGATATGTGTTTTGCTTGGAGCGTCATTTTATTTTCTTTTGTTTTGCTTGCTATTTGAATAATATACCAAGATCTGAAATTCTTAAATGTTAGAGAGTCTTCACATAGTTGCATAATTATTCGACTACTCATTGATCTTCACTTATATCTTTTTAGAGCGTGGCAGTGGTTTTATTTTGAAGAAATAGATGAACTCTCATGATTCACTTATATTATTTTGAGAGTCTTTTAGAATAGCATGGTAATTTGCTTTGGTTATGAAATTAGTCCTAATATGATGGGCATCCAAGATGGGTATAATAAAAACTTTCATATAAAGTGCATTGAATACTATGTGAAGTTTGATTCCTTATGATTGTTTTGAGATTTGAAGATGGTGATATTAGAGTCATGCTGCTTGATTAGTTGTGAATTTGAGAGATACTTGTGTTAAAGTTTGTGATTCCCGTAGCATGCACGTATGGTGAACCGTTATGCGATGAAGTCGGAGCATGGTTTATTTTTTGATTGTCTTCCTTACGAGTGGCGGTCGGGGACGAGCGATGGTCTTTTCCTACCAATCTATCCCCCTAGGAGCATGCGCGTAGTACTTTGTTTCGATAACTAATAGATTTTTGCAATAAGTATGTGAGTTCTTTATGACTAATGTTCAGTCCATGGATTATACGCACTCTCACCCTTCCACCATTGCTAGCCTCTTTAGTACTGCGCAACTTTCGCCGGTACCATAAACCCATCATTTACCTTCCTCAAAACAGCCACCATACCTACCTATTATGGCATTTCCATAGCCATTCCGAGATCTATTGCCATGCAACTTTCCACTGTTCCGTTTATTATGACACGCTCCATCATTGTCATATTCCTTTGCATGATCATGTAGTTGACATCGTATTTGTGGCAAAGACACCATTCATAATTTTCCATACATGTCACTCTTGATTCATTGCACATCCCGGTACACCGCCGGAGGCATTCACATAGAGTCATGTTTTGTTCTAAGTATCGAGTTGTAATTCTTGAGTTGTAAAAGTGTGATGGTCATCATTATTAGAACATTGTCCCACGTGAGGAAAGGATGATGGAGACTATGATTCCCCCACAAGTCGGGATGAGACTCCGGACGAAAAATAAAAAAATGTAAAAAAGTGGCCAAAAAAAGAGAAGGCCAAAAAAACAAAAAAATGAGAGAAAACGAGAGAAGGGGCAATGCTACTATCCTTTTACCACACTTGTGCTTCAAAGTAGCACCATGATCTTCATGATAGAGAGTCTCCTATGTTGTCACTCTCATATACTAGTGGGAATCTTTCATCACAGAACTTGGCTTGTATATTCCAATGATGGGCTTCCTAAAAATGCCCTAGGTCTTCGTGAGCAAGCGAGTTGGATGCACACCCACCTAGTTTCTTTTTGAGCTTTCATACACTTATAGCTCTAGTGCATCCGTTGCACGGTAATCCCTACTCACTCACATTTATATCTATTGATGGGCATCTCCATAGCCCGTTGATACGTCTAGTTGATGTGAGATAGTATTCTCCTTTTTGTCTTCTCCACAACCACCATTCTATTCCACCTATAGTGCTATGTCCATGGCTCATGCTCATGTATTGCGTGAAGATTGAAAAAGTTTGAGAACATCAAAAGTATGAAACAATTGCTTGGCTTGTCATTCGGGTTGTGCATGATTTAAATATTTTGTGTGATGAAGATAGAGCATAGCCAGACTATATGATTTTGTAGGGATAGCTTTCTTTGGCCATGTTATTTTAAGAAGACATGATTACTTTGTTAGTATGCTTGAAGTATTATTATTTTTATGTCAATATTAAACTTTTGTCTTTAATCTTTCGGATCTGAATATTCTTGCCACAATAAAGAGAATTACATGGATAAATATGTTAGGTAGCATTCCACATCAAAAATTCTATTTTTATCATGTACCTACTCGAGGACGAGCAGGAATTAAGCTTGGGGATGCTTGATACGTCTCCAACGTATCTATAATTTTTGATTGTTCCATGCTATTATATTATCCATCTAGGATGTTTTATATGCATTTATATGCTATTTTATATGATTTTTGGGACTAACCTATTAACCTAGAGCCCAGTGTCAGTTTCTGTTTTTTCCTTGTTTTTGAGTTTTACAGAAAAGGAATACCAAACGGAGTCCAATTGACATGCCAATTTTTTATGATTTTTATGGACCAAAAGAAGCCCCCGGAGTAAAATAGTTGGGCCAGAAGAGTCTCGAGCCATCCACGAGATAGGAGGGCGAGCCCAGGGGGTAGGGCGCGCCCTCCGCCCTCGTGGACGACTCGGAGACCCCCCTAACGTGAGACCGACGCCAAAAATTCCTATAAATACAGAAACCGCCAGAAAATAACCTAGATTGGGAGTTTCGCCGCCGCAAGTCTCTGTAGCCACCGAAAACCAATCTAGACCTGTTCCGCCACCCTGCCAGAGGGGGAATCCCTCTCCGGTGGCCATATTCATCATCCCGACGCTCTCCATGACGAGGAGGGAGTAGTTCACCCTCGGGGCTGAGGGTATGTACCAGTAGCTATGTGTTTGATCTCTCTCTCTCTCTCGTGTTCTTGATTTGGCACGATCTTGATGTATCGCGAGCTTTGCTATTATAGTTGGATCTTATGATGTTTCTCCCCCTCTACTCTCTTGTGATGAATTGAGTTTTCCCTTTGAAGTTACCTTATTGGATTGAGTCTTTAAGGATTTGAGAACACTTGATGTATGTCTTGCATGTGCTTATCTGTGGTGACAATGGGATATCACGTGATCCACTTGATGTATGTTTTTGTGATCAACTTGCGAGTTCCGTGACCTCGTGAACTTATGCATAGGGGTTGGCACACGTTTTCGTCTCGACTCTCCGGTAGAAACTTTGGGGCACTCTTTGAGGTTCTTTGTGTTGGTTGAATAGATGAATCTGAGATTGTGTGATGCATATCGTATAATCATACCCACAGATACTTGAGGTGACTTTGGAGTATCTAGGTGACATTAGGGTTTTGGTTGATTTGTGTCTTAAGGTGTTATTCTAGTACGAACTCTAGGATAGATTGAACGGAAAGAATAGCTTCGTGTTATTTTACTACGGACTCTTGAATAGATCGATCAGAAAGAATAACTTTGAGGTGGTTTCGTACCCTACAATAATCTATTCGTTTGTTCTCCGCTATTAGTGACTTTGGAGTGACTCTTTGTTGCATGTTGAGGGATAGTTATATGATCCAATTATGTTATTATTGTTGAGAGAACTTGCACTGGTGAAAGTATGAACCCTAGGCCTTGTTTCAACGCATTGCAATACCGTTTTCGCTCACTTTTACCACTTGCTACCTTGCTGTTTTTATATTTTCGGAGTACAAAAACCTATATCTACCATCCATATTGCACTTGTATCAGCATCTCTTCACCGAACTAGTGCACCTATACAATTTAATATTGTATTGGGTGTGTTGGGGACACAAGAGACTCTTTGTTATTTGGTTGCAGGGTTGTTTGAAAGAGACCATTTTCATCCTACGCCTCCCACGGATTGATAAACCTTAGGTCATCCACTTGAGGGAAATTTGCTACTGTCCTACAAACCTCTGCACTTGGAGGCCCAACAACATCTACAAGAAGAAGGTTGTGTAGTAGACATCATTGATCTTATGACTTATGTCTTCTTTCTTTTATCTTGATCATGCGCGCGCACACACACACAGATCCACATATACATGTATACCTCTCACACATGCACGCTCAAGGTCTCTATGTCTCCATACGTAGTTAATTACCCTCAACCCTAACGCCACATCGAATCATTCTCTTCTTTTGTGCACATAACTTCCGTCTGGATGGGTAAAACACACACTCATACTTAACAATCTCCTTCTAGCTACCCCCCTTTCACTCTTCCCCTATATCCCTGCAACTAATAAGACCATCCCTTCGTTTAATTCCCGCCTACATGCACCATCGATATATAGTAGTCTTCCTCGGTGTCTCTCGAACAAACACGTTCTCTCGATGTCGACTCCTCTCATGCGCACACACCTTCTCTTCCCTCTCTACGGGCCTTTTCTCTCTCTCACCCCATCATTGGTGGCCTCTGCCATACACATCACCTCTCTATGATGAAGCCACACACACTTAAATTACATCCACCATCGAGGACCCCGCGTCACACACACGGACCCCCCCCACACGCACACATGCACCCCCCCCACACACACTAAGACTCCATCTCTCTCTCTCACACACACATGCACCCCCCAGACACACACGCACACACTAAGACTCCATCTCACACACACATGCTCTAGGCAGAGCATTTGTTCCTACCACCCTTCGTCCAACCTTACCCGTATGATAAACAATCACCTTAATTTACTTGTATAACATGGACAAATTCCACTTTACTTTAGTAGTTAGCAAACTTATCATCTCTACTATTATAAAAAAACTGAGTTGGTGATGATGGTGTGCCTGCCATCTTGTAATATAGACCGTCTGA
The DNA here is from genome assembly GCF_003073215.2 of Triticum urartu. Taxonomy (NCBI): domain Eukaryota; kingdom Viridiplantae; phylum Streptophyta; class Magnoliopsida; order Poales; family Poaceae; genus Triticum; species Triticum urartu. The sequence goes on from NC_053025.1 coordinate 486,888,953, forward strand.
TCTATATCTGATGGATAGAAAGCAAACTATGATAATTTTACAAAATATACCCGCACCTCTCTCCACATTCTTATCTCCCACAACCTCATTGCTGAGCAATTAAAAAAGGAAGTCTCTAGAACAATCTATCATGGTGGCCGTTGCCGCCTGCCGGTGCCGTCCATCCCCATGCCTCCGCCCAGTCCGAGCACCAGTCACCACCACGCTCCACTCCTCCTCACCTTATCTCTCATCTTTCATTTTTTTGATGAAATTCTCAAGATACCAGTTTTTTGATAAAATTCTCGAGATATCATTAGTTTTTACACATGGGATTACTCCTGCATGGGTCAATCACAAGAGGTGTTTTGTAAAAAAATGTATATTGATGTTCCGTGCAATGCACGAGAATCTTGCTTGTAATTATATAATGCAAATCACGAGCAGGAAGTGACATTTTTTACACAACCACTTTAACATGGCCACGTAAATCACTAGCTAAAGTGTAATACCATTATACTTATATCCTGATGCAAAAGGTTGAGTACATGTCCGAAGCGTAGAGTCGCACACACGCACTCTGTCTCTCAGAATCTCTCACACACACACCAGTTACGTGACACCCACTTAAGCAGACACGTATGTTACAATTTGTGCACCCGCGGGTACACGTGATGGTGCGCATTTATTTAAGCCGGACGGCGAACCCAAACAATAGCTGCATTCATTCCCCTCCCGCCGCCTCTTCTCTAATCGCCGTCGCTCGGTAGCCATGGCCCGGCCGAAGGTAATGACATGGTGCTTTAATCTGGAAATTTTAGTGGTCATGCATGCATCTTTTGTTGCTAGCACTCCTATATAAGGGTTGACCGGTCGCTTCCCACGGACGTGCGTGGGCGGTGGAAGAGGAAGGATAAGGGCAGCGGGTTGTGGAGTAATGTTTTTTTGCCACAATTTCTTAGGAAACTGAGTGCAATAATTGAGTAGTTTTGCAAACTACCAGTACTACACCTGAAACGGTTCAAAACCAATACTCCCTTGCCAGCGCGTGCTTCCCGGGTGAAACGGTCAGCATCGCCCTGGAGCGTCAGTGCTGCATTAATGCCCGGCCAGAGCGGAGGCGACCTCTCACTGGCACTGGCTTTGAAGCAGCGCGATGGCTGAGAGAGCGCTACTTCCCGGTGCACGCGGCTGCTCCGCGTTGAGGCTGGCCATAGTTTGGATGAGTCTCCATTGTGGGGAGCCACACTAACTGTGATGATATGGATCGTTCCATCTATGAAGAACATGTGGGACTGGAACTACGAGACGGACATGTACCCAGGAGTGGACGTACGAACCTGAGTAATGTAGCACAGTAAGTGAAGTAAAAAGGCGCAAATAGTATGAACGAGCATGGAATATAGGCATACGTACCACTAAATGTTGTACGTGCAATGCACGGTGATGTTATGGAGTATGTGCCTAAGTACTCTACTACTACTATATTAATTGGAGGCACATATTAGGTTTTATATTTGTTTACGTGTATGCCCTGAGACCTTCCAACTAGACGTGTCTTTCTCTCCGGGTCACACTTTGTATCGTTCATACCACTAGTACTACTACGTGTGGTCTCTGACCCAGAAGTGGAAGAAATGGAGACGCTCTACCATGTTTTTCATGTCCCACTCCTTTTGTTGATGTGTGGGACATCCAGCACGTGCCGTGTTTGGCACTCCTTCGTCGTAAGAGTTGAAACGCTAGCATTAATCAGAAAAAATATAAATCAGCAGTGCTACTATACCACGCGGTTTCCTTGATCCTCGATATCGGAAAGAATACTTCCGTTCGCCAACATGTGGGACATTGACCATCCTAGTTGACTTGCCATGCACACAGAACTCCAAGGGAGAGTAATCCTAGTCATCGCGCCGCAGTAATAATGACCAATGAGCCATCAATTCACAGGCCCAACCTTTCCCACTGTGAAGTTGCTCGGACGAAGGAACCATCATGACTTCGTTGAATTCCGCTTCTTGAAGAAAACTACTGTACCAGCAGTACTGCTAGCTGCAGTAGTTACTCCAACAGAGGCCTCCTTTTGTTCATAGGATATATAGGAATATGAAAATCACGGGAAGTGAGATGACATGCATCTCAATTCCGATAGAGAAAGAGATGCCATTTGATGCATAGTAAAGGAATTTTTCCATTGAGTCTAGGCTAATGTACTGGTAATTTGCTCTAAAAACTACAGTAGCAAATAGTAGTACTGGTACATGCTCGTACTCAGACACAGACACACACACTAACTACTAGTACTACTACTTCTCACATGCTGGCCAGATGCCGCCGTTCTCCTCCCCGCCTTTGTCGGCGACACCCCACCGTGCTTCGATCTCCGCCGACCTCTCCGCAGCAGCGCGTGCGTCCTCTTCTTTCTTGTGGTGGCGGGCCTCTCTTTTCTTGAGTGCTTTACGACTTCTCCGCTCCCTCTGTGCGGCTTTGGCCGCCTCTTGCTCTACCGCCTATTCAGCCTTGGCAGCTTCAAATTCCGCCCACGTAGGTGTGAGGTCGCGAGCGGCGATGAACTCGGCACGACGGGATGCCATCGCTTCCCTACCATTTTGTGTGCGGTCGTGGGCGGCGAGGAACTCAGCACGCCGGGATTCCATCGCTTCCGTACTGGTTAGTGTGCGGCGCGGTGGCATGAACGATGCTTGGTGAGAGCTCTGGGTGGAGTGGCCGGACAACCGTATAGTGCATTGGTTTGTCAAGAGCTCAAGGACAGAACACAAAGGAAATTTGGATTCCCCTTCAATCCTGGTCATTTATTACCAAGGAAATGCATTGGCGGTCATCCAACTTGTGTTGATAGCTCACTTTGATCATTATATTATATGTGATGCACACATTAGCGCACACCATCCATAGAGGCAAGTAGCATGTACGCGCGCAGACACTCACGCTCACGCTATCAAACCATGCTAATGCATGCACATCGCCCTCTCAATCAAATTCCTACTCATGGCCTAATGCAAATGGCGAGCCAGTCACCTACGCGCCCTGGCGGTGCCTAACATTACTGTTTAGATGTTTGATGGAGGCCTCCGCGAACGCCGAGCATGTATTCACCTGGCTCAACACCAACGGTCATACTCGGGACTCGGCGCCTTGCTCAGGTATATCATCCATCACAACGACAATATATAAAACAACCTAGCTAGAGAGGGTACTATAGTATGGAGTATGTACTATCGTGAGCGACCGATCATAGTGGCACTGCACACGAGTGTGTGTCTGATCGATTCGTCCATTATTCATAAGTTATGCATGGTTGTGTGGTGTCTAATGGTGGTCGTCGAAGGCTAGCTGGCGACAAGACCGGTTGCATGGACACCTGGTTGTCGATACGTGCCGCATACACTTCAAAGGCTCATCATCCATGAGTTCACATTTTACCACCACACCAGCGTCTGACCGCCCTAGCCTACCGAAACCCCTTCCATCTCTAGCGCGTGCTTCCCGCTTGAAACGGTCACCGTCTCTCCAGAACATCAATGCCGCATTCACCGGACTTAACTGCATGTGCAGTTGGTGTGTCACTAACATGCGGGCCAGATGCCCGTTGGGCCCACATGTTAGTGACCCAACGCACCTGCAGTTAAGTCATAGAAGCAGCGTCCGCATTCACGCCCGACAAACCTACTCCGGCGCCAGCCGTCCATCCGTCTGCCGCAGCTCATTGCCATTTGCCTGCTATATTAACTTGAGCCCCAGCTCCCAGCCATAGCCAAAGACCCACACTCATTCTCCTCCGGTCCCTTCCTTCTGTCGACACCACTCCAACCATGGCCTCCTGGCGCTCCAAAGCTCTCTTGGACGTACTGTCGCAGGAGCAGACGAAGGACATCGGCGGCTCCGCTCCGGGCGTGCTCCAAAGCTCTCTTGGACGTACTGTCGTAGGAGCGGATGAAGGAGATCACCGGATCCCCCTCGGCCGCCCTCCGCTGCCACTACCACAAAGCCGGCGCGCGTGTGCGGGCACAACCGACAGCGAGGAAGAGTAGTACACGGCAGGTCGCCGCCGCTCTGGTCCCAGGAAGGCCACCGCTCCTCCACTCAGTCGATGCCAAGCTTGATGGGATAAACATCGGCGGCCGATTGGCCGCTTAACGACGACATGGAGGCGGAAATCTTCATAACCTTGTGCTCCGGAGGAGGAGGTTATCGAGGCGGATGAGGAGGAGGCAAAGGCAATGGCCGGCTTTCTCGAGTTCATGGCCGGACCCGGTGGTCGGGCGTCAGCGATAGTTTATATTAGGTTTACAGTAGGTTTTAGTATGGTTTGTGCGAAATATGTAATGAATTTCATCCAGTTTGTAGGAAAAGTTTTCGAAATGTAATGAATTTCATTCGGTTAATTTGAAATTTGCTTTGTTTGCACGAATTTCATCCGGTTAGTTCATATAGTTGTCAAAAGGTATGAGGGCAACATTGGATGGCATCCATTAGTATCCTCAGACAGATGCCGGTGTAAATTTGTGGGCCAGCGCTGGAGATTAACAGTGCTCCATTATTTGGCAGGGAACAGTTATCCCTCGATCAAAATCAGATCCGCCATGTTTCGCACTCCTCCCACGTAAGAGTGTAAACTCTTGCTTACATAAAAATGGAGCAAGTGGACGGCACTGTAGCACGTCATATCACTCAAACTAGCCCGCCTAACGCGCGGGAAAGCACCGCCCTCGTCATTTTGTTCTGGATTTCTATCGATCGATTGCACGAAAATCTTTCGCTTTGCAAGTTCAAAAGAAAAGGCGGCACACTTACGATTCGTACGCGTCGCACCCCCGACAGTCCGGCTCGAACGCCGCTCACCAAAAGGGACACGCGTTGTCTTGCAATTTCACTGACATGTGGGACTACAATTGAATAAACCGTCGATAGCCGAAATCTAATCGCTCGGCAGGCGTCGGCTGAGAAGAGAGAGATGGGGGAGGGAGAAGAGATCACCCGCCCGCCGCACACGGACTCCAAGAAATATATGGTGATAATGTGAGGTGGGTCATGCGGGAGCCCGGACCGCTTCCAAGCCCTCCCCCCTCAGACGCCAGCTGCCCGCATTCATAACAAGTAGTACTAGTAAAATACTGGCCTATAAGCCCGCTTATGTGGAGGAGAGAGAGGCATTGAGAAAGTCAAGGAGTGGGCTCTGCAAGAGCCCGTCTCTACACGTGCTCCTAGGTGTAAAAAAACTAATTCTAAAAAAGAGAGGCATAAAAAACAATTGTGTCTAAAAAAGAAAGGTAAAAAACATTTGAGAGGAAATAGATAGAGAGAAAGTGAGAAAAAGTTGTAACCTTTATAGCCAACCTTATAGTCAACACTATGGTAGTATTACATGAGGAAGGAGGGAGTGGTGCGCATGCCAAGTTCACTGGGCTGCCGTGTTTCACACTCCTCCGTCGTAACAGTGGAGACAATAGCTTTCACCAAAAATAAACAATGAATACTCATTGCTCGTCCTCTATATCGGAAAAGAATACTTTCCATTCGCCGACATGTGGGACGTCGACCATCCTGGTCCACCTGCCATGCACAAAATTATCCTGGTCCACCCCGGTCGTAGCGCAGGCCCAACCTTTCCCGGTATAAGTTGGTCGACGAAGGAACCATCATGACTTCGTTGAATTCCGCTTCTTCAAGAAAACTTATTGTACCCACAATACTGCTACCACACGCAAAGACTGACGGCACTGTACCACGTCATATCATTGAAACCCACTAGGCCAAACTAGCCCTCCTAGGATTTGTACTCCCTCCATTTCAAAGCTAGTAGTACAAAGTTGAGTCATCTATTTTGGAATGGAGGGAGTACATCTCTGTACTACTATGATTTTGTGTTGTACGTCTCTGTACTTGTGCTACAATTTTCCTACCCTATGAACCAAATGAGGCCTGAATGTATCTGTGTCGACTATTGTCTGATCGATCGCTAAGCCTACAATTTTAGGAGCTTGGGCTATTGGCCGATCGACGACAGATAAGTATAAGCATACCACAAGCTCATCAGCCCCAACGTTTCTCTTCGGTGAGTGTTTTGCAAGTACTATAGCCGGCACAGTAGCTAGCCTACTAACACCAAGAATCATCAAACAAGCCCTGCTGATATGATAAACAGTTCGAACTTACATCTAAGCATGCGATATATTACATCAAAAGCTGGTGAGGATACATATGTGTCCATAACTCGGAGAGGGCTCGCATGATTCACTATCAAACAAAAGTAGCAAGTACCACCCACACAAGACAGTGCACTAGCCCTAAGATGGTTTGATAACACACATCATTCTGGTAATTAAACATAGGGCAATGCAAACTACCCTGAAGGATTAGCGCGACCAACTATTTCTTGTCATCGATCTCTCGGGCAATGACCACAACATGGACATCGGCATGGGAATCGATCTCTGGGGCGATGTCCACAGGGCTGACCGCGACATCGGAATCAATCTCTGGGCGATGTCCACAGGATGGACAACGGCATCGGAATCGATCTCCGGGGCAATGTCAACAGGACGGACCATGACATCGAAAACGATCTCTGGGGCGTTGTCCATAGGACGGGCCGCGACCACGGTGAGGGAGTCCTGGACTAAGGGGTCCTCGGGCGTCCGACCTGTTGGACATGGGCCGGACTGATGGGCTATGAAGATACAAGAACGAAGACTTTCACCCGTGTCCGGATGGGACTCTCCTTGGCGTGGATGGCAAGCTTGGCGTTCGGATATGAAGATTCCTTTCTCTGTAACCGACTTTGTATAACCCTAGTCTCCTCCGGTGTCTATATAAACTGGAGGTTTTTAGTCCGTAGAAACAATCATAATCACATAGGCTAGACTTCTAGGGTTTTAGCCATTACGATCTCGTGGTAGATCAAATCTTGTAACCCCTATACTCATCGATATTAATCAAGTAGGACATAGGGTTTTACCTCCATCAAGAGGGCCCGAACCTGGGTAAACATCGTGTCCCCTATCTCCTGTTGCCATCAACCTTAGACGCACAGTTCGGGACCCCCTACCCAAGATCCGCCGGTTTTGACACCGACATTGGTGTTTTCATTGACAGTTCCACTGTGACATCGAAGTCAGGGTTTATGGCTCGCCTTGTGATTAAGGATAATATCACCGCCGAAGGAGCTCTGGCCCCGGGCCAAACCCTCCGGCTGGGTGGCTTCATCATGACCGCCCGTGCGGCCGGTGAGCCGATGATGACTTCTCGGGTCATCGAAAATCGCCTTCGAATTGACTCTGAATACAACAAATGGATGGATCCAACGGAATTGTCGTCCTTGAACGAACTCCGGGATCGCATTGCCGCCTTGGGGGTCACTACAGACTACGATCGGATTGAGCATAAAACCGATCAGAGAGAAATCAAATCTCCACCGATCACCCATCAGATAGCGGTAGTAGAGGAGCAGAACAACAACTCTCCCTCTATACTGAGGACGAACTATGTTCGGATCTCCGAGCTCGAAGAGCCGGATACCTGTCCGCGGAACGGCATGCCTTGCTCTCCAAACCCGGAATCAGACGGTAGACCTGAAAAATCGGTCGATCTCCCGGAGCCCGAACTATCAAGCTCGAAAATTTCTCAAACTCCGGATCCCAAATTGGGTCAGGATTCGGATTTAAATCCACCCACCCACCGAGATATACGCGATCTCACATATCTACGGCAGCAGTCTCAGGAAACAGTCCATCACTTTTGGGCCAGATTCCTCCTTGTCAAGGACAAGATTGAAGATTGCTGCGATGAAGACGCGATCTCAATATTCCGCAGTAATTGTACGGACGAAGGAATGCTCAACGCCATCAACCGCCGTCATGTGTTACACTTCGTGGACTTGGCAACCATAGTACAGAAGTACTGCGCAATGGAAAGCACCTGGAAAACTCAGGCAGCTCGCTGGGAACCACCAGTTTCCACGCAACCCCTCGTCCGGGCAAAAAGGATGCACCCTCATGGGGTGTCTGACACAGCAGTAAAGAAATCTAAACCCATTACAGGGCGCTGAACCGTTCTAGAGGGATGGCTCGACAGGCCATGCAAAATACACACAACACCGGATACCATACCTACCCACATCCTTAGAGCATGTTGGATACTCCGGCAAGTGGCCAAGAGTGGTGAGGATACCTCACCAAAATTACCTCAGAGCAACACCGCCCGAAAGGCGATGACCTCAGGGTATTGACGGTCTATGAGACTTTCGCTTCAAACAATCGGCGCAAAAGGGCCCTCCGCGACCTCGCCGAAGTCTGCCAAATCACAACAATACACCCTTGGACCGACATGGCCATAACCTTCAATGCCAGTGACGAACCAAAATTCCGGCAGCCTGGGCACCAGCTGCCCTGGTTCTCAATCCAATTGTGGACGGCTTTCGGCTCACCAAAGTGCTCATGGATGGCGGCAGCGGACTAAACCTCATCTACAAGGATACCCTCCATAAAATGTAAATAGACAGGAGCCGTATCAAGCAAAGTAGCACGGCCTTCCGAGGAACCATTCCTAGTCGAGAGGCACAATGCGCAGGAAAAATTACACTTGACGTGGTATTCGGCACACCGGAGAACTATCGGTCCAAAGAGATAACCTTCCAAGTGGCCCCTTTCAATAGTGGATACCACACCCTGTTGGGGCGAGATGCATTCACACGCTTCCAAGCCATACCTCATTACGCGTATATGAAGCTCAAGATGCCCGGGCCCAACGGTATTATCACTCTCACTAGTGATCCGGATATAGCCCTCCGTGCTGAAAACAAAACAGCATCCCTGGCCCTCGAGGCACTATCTGAGGCCCTCACAGCCGGGAGTTAACCATGCTACACTCGACGGTGGATAGGGATGATGTAATCCTTGATAAGCGCTCCAAATCCACCTCCTTTAAACCAGCAGACGAAATACTCAAATTTCAAGTCCACCTGATGGACCCAAAGAAGACAGAATCCATCGGGGCACAACTGGACCCAATGGTGGACGCCGCACTACGAGCGTTCCTACATGAGAACTGGGACATATTCGCCTGGCACCCTTCTGATATGCAAGGAATCCCACGCAGGTTGGCCAAGCACAACCTCAATATATTGAAGGGATATAAGCCGGTCAAGCAAATAGTGCGACGCTTTTCCAAACCCAAACGACAAGCTATGGGGGAGGAGCTAGCCAAGTTAATTGAGGCCGGATTCATCAGAGAAATAAAACACCCGGACTGGCTAGCAAACCTAGTGATGGTGCCAAAGAAGGATAAATCCTGGCGCCTGTGCGTGGATTTCAAAGACCTCAACAAAGCTTGCCCTAAGGATCCCTTCCCCCTCCCCCACATCGATGAAATTATTGATGCCACTTTAGGACACGACTCACTGTGTTTCCTCGATGCATATTCTGGATACCATCAAATTAAAGTGAAGGAATCCGACCAAGACGCAACGACATTCATTACCCCATACGTGCCTTTCTGCTTCAACACTATGCCCTTTGGGCTTAAAAACATCAGCGCCACCTACCAACGCATGATTCAAACATGCCTAGAGAAACAAATCAGCAAGACAGTTGAAGCATATGTGGACGACGTCGTCATCAATACTAAGCATGCCGAGTCATTAATAGATGACTTACGCCTCCCATTCGATAATCTCCGGACATATGAAATTAAGCTCAATCCGGAAAAATGTGTTTTCGGCGTTCCCTCCGGAAAACTGCTGGGCTTTATTGTTTCCATTAGAGGAATCGAGGAAAATCCAGCCAAAATCCGAGATTTATCACAATTGGCTACACCATCAGACCTTAAACAGGTCCAAAAAGTAGTCGGATGCGTGGCAGCTTTAAGCCGCTTTATCTCTAGACTTGGAGAAAAAGCATTGCCACTTTATCGACTTCTCCAACGCACCGACCACTTTGAGTGGACGGATGCAGCAATGGCCGGATTGGAAGAAATAAAGGCTCTTTTAGCAAGCAACCCAATCCTAGCCGCGCCAAGCATCGGCGAACCAATGTTATTATATAGCTCTGCAACACACCAGGTGGTGAGCGCAGTACTCGTCGTCAAGCGAGAGGAGGACGGACACAAATTCCCGCTCTAGAAGCCAGTATACTACGTATCCACTATCCTAACTCCATGCAAATCCCGGTACCCTCATTATCAAAAGATAGCATACGCGGTCTTCATGGCATCCCGGAAGCTACGACACTATTTCCAAGAGTGTTCGATCACTGTAGCTTCCAAAGTACCACTGAATGACATAATAAACAACCGCGATGCCACGGGCCGGATTGCCAAGTGGGCCATTGAGCTCCTTCCATTCGACATAACATATAAGCCACGCCGGGCCATCAAATCACAAGTACTGGCGGACTTCGTCACCGAATGGACAAAGGCCGAACTCCCTAAAAAGATGACACATATTCCAACTAGGCCATGCACTTAGATGGTTCTAAAATGCTGGCGGGCTTAGGGGCGGCGTTGTCTTAACGTCCCCCACCGGAGACACAGTTCAGTACGTACTCCAAATATTATACACAGACTCCAATAATGCAGCCGAATACGAGGCCTTATTGCACGGTCTTCGTATGGCTGCCTCCATGGGCATACAACACCTGGAAGTGCGCGGGGACTCGAACCTCGCAATATCTCAAATAAATGGAGATTTCGATGCCAATCCAAAGATGGCGGCTTACCGTAACGCCATTCTCAAAATGTCGGCTCGGTTCGAGGGGCTCGAGTTTCACCATGTGGCTCGAGAAACTAATCAAGCGGCGGATGTCCTTGCTCGCATCGACGCTAAGCGCGACCCCGTCCCACCTAACATCTTTCTGGAAAGGCTTTTTAAGCCATCCGTGGTGTGGCAATGGGAGAGCGGCAACACCACTCCAGATCCGACCATAACGCCAGATTCCGAACACGCTGATATAATCGGGGGCTCAGCCATCGAAATAACACCGTCGGCCCATCTTATCATTGCAGTCATTTCCTCATGGACCGAACCCTTCTTGGCCTACCTTAATAGGCGGGAGCTCCCAGAGGATCAGAATGAGGCTCGCTGCATTGTTCGGCGTTTGAAAGCCTACAAGGTCCACGAAGGAGATCTCTACAAGAAAAGATCTACCAGAGTACTTCAAAGATGTATCTCCAAGGAAGAGGGGCGGCAGCTCTTGGCTAAAATTCATGCCGGTCTCGGTGGTCACAACGCTGCAGCTCGGGCCCTTGTAAGCAATGCCTTCCGTACAGGATTCTATTGGCTGATGGCCGGAGCAGATGCACAGGACCTTGTCCAACATTGCGTCGGATGCCAGCTTTTCGCCAACCAAAGTCATATCACTACTGAGGAAAAGGCTAGCAGCAGCGCGGGTTCTAGGTATATCAGTAGCGCGGGGACTGGCACTACTAATAAGGCGCTACAGCTAACCCGTAGCAGTAGCGCGTGCACACCCGTGCTACTGCTATACAAGTGTAGCAGCAGCGGGCTTCATGGAAGCTCGCTACTGCTAATAGCTCTAGCGCGCTTTGCCTGGACGCGCTACTGCTACTGTGGCGCTGCTGCTAACTTTTCTCCACTCGCTACTGCTAATTTTAGGAGTTTTTTTTTTCATATTTGTTTTGTATTTGAACAGGCTTTATACAAGAATCTTTAGCAGATACAAATGTCATCATGATACACATACAAATGGCTGCGAGACCACAAATGTAATCATAGCATATACATACAAATAGTCTCATCATAATCATCATCCAACACAAAGTGGTATCTCGTTATCATCTCGAAAATAGCGATTCATGCAAGTCTCGAATACTTGCAACTACAATGTCATCCATCTAAACAATGGTATACGCAAGAAGAGCTATCACTATGAGTGAGAGCGGAACTATGCAGTACATGAGGCGGCGGTTACGAGTCCTGTCTCGCGCTAGCGTGAACCTGCAAGTAACTAGCTTTGGCTTCTTGTCTCGTTTTGAAGCCTTTATGGCTGGCGCCCGAGACCCCTTCACTTGCACCTGACACTCAGGACAGTCGTTGTACACCCCCGGAACCTTCCCTTCGTACACGACATAGCACCGCCATCTCGCCATCAAGAAACTAGGTACCTGTTAGAGATGCATCTTCATCAAGAGGATGTACAATCATATGCAACAAAATATATTAGAGCAACACGAAAAAGAAAGGGTTAATTAGCAACTAGATGCAACATACAGTACGCAAACTAATTAACTAGAGGTACGTAGGTCATCGTACCCAAACAAACAAAGTAGCGTTACGCAAGTTCGGCAGGGACCATGGACATCACAAAGTTTCATCGCTACAGAAAGTATACAAGTTCAACCGACACATAAATCACTAGAAGTTCCATCCTTCCATATCATCGAGGATGGACCCTAGCTTCTTGAACGGCGTGAGGTCTTGACATTGCATGCCTATGCGAGTTCAGACGTCAGCTCACGATATAGGGCCATGGTGGAACATTCCCTTCTCATCGATGACTTCTTTCATGATGATCGTCGCAATGTCCCTTTGGATGTGAAAGAAGTCATCTCTAATTTCATAATCCGCTTCTCCATGAGATTCTAGCCACTTGTGGATATGATCATCATTTATGCTTGTCATGCGAAGCTTTTGGTGATCCATGCTGAACTCAATCATGAGGTGGAGGATGTAGAATCCATCTTCCTTGCTTGGTTTTGGGACATGGATGCAGCAGAAGTTAGTTTTATGCGCGAAACCCATCTTCTTGTTCCTTTGTTTCCTGATCTGCATGTGGCCACCTCTAATGCTGAAGCCTTGGAGAGCATCATCTAGAATATTCATTGTGTGGGTGTAGTCCTTCTTCTCGTAGTCTCTGGAAGGGTCAAAATACATGGCGTGGGAGACTCGCGGGTAAAGAACGATAAGGATGGCGCGCCCGTTGCTGTGGGGAAAAGACGGCTCAAATTATTCTCCATATGAGCGAGAAGGAATGATTGAAATGTACGAAAGGGTTGTTCGGAACTGACTTACTTTGGATGATAAGGCAGGAGAACAATTTCCTGGTCCTTATTATGTACCATGAAGTTTTGGAGGTAGTCCCTAGCAGTTTCACGCTCAAAGTCGCCGAGACTCAAGAAAGACTCGTGCATGTAGTACGGATCTGCCACACGGATTTGCGAGACTTCTTATCTCTTCATGACGGAGCTCATTTGTAGCACAAAAAGGTGGACGATTGTAAAATCAAGCCGCCTTGTCAGAAACATCGCAAAGATATGGTCAAACCGCACGAAGAACACCTCCGCGGGCCGTGTGTCGACGTAGCACTTCCCCTCAGGCACACGGGCCGCGTATGTCGGATATCCATGATCCTTCGAGGCTAGTAGGATTTTCTCAGTCGACAGCACATGGTCATGCTGTCTCCTGAGATCCCCTGATAGTGCCTCCAGCGGTTTTTGTCGGCATTCTAGGAACGGGGGTCCACAGACTTGCCTGCCTGTGACTGACGGCATGGCTTTACTAGCAGGCCTGTACGGCCCATCTTCATCAACAAGGCATTCAAGACCTTTGCAAGGGGCCAAGCCTCGTGAGGCGGACGGCACAAGACCTCCTCAGGAGCGGCCTCACCAGGCTGGCTCATGAGGGGCGGAGAGTTCAAGGCCAGGCAAACCTCGCGAGGTTCTAGTGACGCGAGCCATGACGATCGAGACCAGGCGGGCGCGAGGCGGGCGCTAGCGCGCGCAGCGTCCTTGTTTCTTCTTTGGTGCTAAGGAAGCAGGCGTAGGCGCAGAGTACCGAGGCGTCAAGCAAACATTTCCATATCGGTGCAACGAGACCAAGACTAGAAGGACGACAAGATAGAGGTCACCATGGAGCCCAAGGCGGCGTCATCACCAGAGCCTTTTGCAGGCGAAGACTACTTTTGTCAGGATAAGCTGTACTAGTTGTTCCCTTTGAAATTGGCCATTGTTGGCTCCCTTCCCGCTCAATATTTGGGGAGAGGACCAGGGCCTCTATAAAGAGGACTAGCCACCACCCTTGCTAGAGGAGAGTGAATCGAATCTTCACACGCACAAGTTCTCCAAGCACAAGAACACCTCAACCTCAGGAGGCTGTTCTTCCCTTTGTACTGTTCATCCTCAGCCTGCCAGGACCCCGATTCCAAGTCACATCGATCTAGCCGGTAACACCTCATATCACTTTGCGGCCTCACGCATGGTATTTCCACGGGTGTCGCCTTACCATGGCCCGGGACCGTTTGCGCCTTTTGGCTCACGTATATGATAGTGTTGCTAGCATCCATATGACAGAGAACCCGGGCCGACATGGCTAGTCGTGAACCCAAAGCGGCACTAACCTATGGGGACAGGCATACATGAATCACATCGAGCATGTCGGTCAGCAGCGTGTGAATCCGGGCGGTAGCACTGGGCTAACAGGACTCCGGGAACCCGGGCTATAGCAGGCTAGGCAGGACTCCGGATGTCACCGCGTGACATTTCCCCGAAGGGACAGACACAGGAACGAAGTGAAACACATGCCGGCCAGTCAAGTGTCCTGAGCAGTAGTGCTGGGCGAGCAGGACTCCGATGAACCGGGCTGTAGCGGACTACTATGGCTCATGGAAGCACTAGACTACATTTCCCCATAAGAGAGGCTCCCAAGGATAAACAACTAGATTGTCGGATCCCACACATACCAAGCATTTCAATCATACACACAATATGCTCGATATGTGTAAATACAACATGGCATCACAACATAACTCTACAACTCAAGTATTTATTCCTTAGGCTCCGAGGAGCTAGATATTACAATCATGGGTCTCATGACCCAACAATCATAGCATACAAATCAAGGCACAAGCGGAAGCTTAACATGTCTGAGTACAGGCATCTACAAATGGAAAAGGCTAAGAAGCCTGACTATCTACCCGATCCTACCGAGGCACAAGATCGTAGCTGAGGTATCAAGCTAAACGTCAAAGTCCACGCGGAACTACTAGCGAGACTGAAGCCTCTCTGCAAAAACATAAATTAAGCAAACGTGAGTACAATTGTACTCAGCAAGACTTACATCAGAACTAACTACATATGCATAGGTATCAACAAAGGGGGTGGTGGAGTTTAACTGCAGCAAGCCAGCTTTGACTCAGTGGCTAACCTGAACTACGACTGCAAGCAACTCTTTTGGGGTGGCGCACACGAGTCCACATATTCACCATTCAATACACCACAATGGATCCGCTCCCGTCTCCCTACGAGAAGGCCATCCATAGCACTCACACTTGTCTTGCGAGTTTTAAAGTATCCAGTCTCACTTGTCTATGAACTATTATAGGCAACCCAAAAGTCCATTACCGCGGACACGGCTATTCGAATAGATGATGTTAACCCTGCAGGGGTGTACTTCTTCGCACACGCTCTCACCACTTACCGTCATTTACACGACATGTACTCGGCAACCTTCAAGCGGAAGCCCAACGAGGGTGTCGGCCACGACCTACCTAAACACTCAAGTCTCTAGTCCAGGTTTATCGCCTATCCAGGTTCCATCCGCAGGGAGTCCGGCCGAGGTTTCCACATACGGCCCCGAACGATGTGAACAGGGTTCCCGAGACACCAAACGAGCGCCCGGTACACCGTGCCACGGTGTATCTACCGCATCATAGCCCACCCCTAGGGTCAGCGCTACGCACGGCCGCCAACACATAACCTACAAACACCAGAAACTAGTTGCAACTCCTGGACAGAGTACTAGGGTGATTAAGAAGCCGAGAGGGTCCATTGGTTTCGGGCCTAATGCGTGGTAGTAACTGTTTCATGGATCACAAACACAGAACTCAGTTCCTGAGGACGGTTTCAATGAGACAACCCACCATGTACTCCTACATGGCCTCCCACCGCTACCTTTACCAAAACGTGTTCACACACTTAGCTCACACGGTAGGACATGTTCACACACCTCCGATTCATTCCCGATGAATCAGACCTGACACAACTCTATGCAATAGCAGGCATGACAAACAAGCATGAATGAGTAGGCACATCAGGTCTCAAACAACTCCTACTCATGCTAGTGGGTTTCATCTATTTACTATGGCAATGACAGGTCATGCAGAGGATAAGGGGTTCAACTACCGCAACAGGTAACAGATGAATCCTTGTTGTCCTAATGCAGTAAAAGAGAGCAGGAGCGAGAGAGTGGGCTTGTATCGGAATGAACAAGGGGGTTGTGCTTGCCTGGCACTTCTGAAGACAATATAGTCCTTCATCGGTGTCATCGATCACGTCGTCGGAAACATCGTCGTCTGAGAGGGGACGGTTACCGGCAAACAGGGAAGGACACAATCAATGCCATGCAACAATATGATGCATGAATGTGACATGGCAATATGCTGTTGATTGGCCTAATGCAACTAGCAACAAGTTAAATGGAGTTGGTTTGAACACTAGGTTCAAATTCAAACTCCATATGTGCTTTATTAAATGCCATTTATTTGTTTTGTCCAAAACAGGGGACAAACATTGCTCAAACATGCATGAAAATGCCATAAACATATTCCTTGAATTTTTCTGATAATTTTTCATATATAAATTATTTCATTCTGAGTTATAGATTATTTTCTATGATTTTTAGAAGTTTTAGGCATTTTCTGAAATAAAATAAATCATTTAGATTTATTTAAAATCCAGAAAAGGTTTTACTGCGTCAGCATGACGTAAGAGTGACGTCATCAGGTCAACTATGGCTGGCCAGGTCAAACCTGACCAGTGGGACCCACTGGTCAGTAGTTAGTTAACTAACTAAAGTTAGTTTGTGTTAAACTAATACTAATCCTAGTTTAGTTAGTGGCCTGGGGCCCACATGTCAGTGAGTCAGGGGAAAGTCAAACCCCGGTCAAGCTGGGTCAAACCCACTGGACCAGGTCAATGGCTCGTCGCCGGCGACGACAGAGACGGCGGAGGGCTTCGGGAATCGCCCACAGGCGACCAAATCGACCACGGTTTGGTCCTACGCGTAGCTGGGGCTCGCGCGCATCTAGTGGGGCAAGTGGGAGAAGCTGGGGTGGAGCGAGCTCGCCGGAATCGAGCTCGTGGCGGCAGCCGGAGTACGGGTGCACTCAGGAGCGGGGCTACGGTGCCCGTGGGGTGGCGTGCTTGGCTCCTACGGCACCTACGCGGCGGGGTGAGCACGTGGGTGTGCTCGGTTGGAGGTTGCGGCGGCTGTGGCCACGGCGGCGAGAGGCTCGGCGGCGGCGCGGTTCGGTCTCCTACGAAAAGCACGGCTAGAGGAAGGGTTGGAGAGGGAAAACAAGGGGAAAACGATGGAGGCTCATAGAGGGGTCGAACGGAGTCGAAGTCGAGGCCGGGGAAGCACGGACGGCGGCGAATCGAAGACGAGGTCGCCGGCGGCCGAAGGTTGAAGAAGAGCTCGAAGGCGACGCTGCAGGACTTCCGGCGGGGCGCGGCTCGGTGGAGAGGAAGGGGAGGACGCGGCGGTGCTTCTGGGATGCTCGAGGGAACGAGGGGGAGGCGATGGCCACAGTGGTGCTCATTGTCGGCGGCGGGCACGTTCGGTCCGAGGTGCGGAGGCGAGGGAGAGAGCAGGGGGGAGTGAGAGAGGTCAGGCGGATCGAGACGACGCCAGGGCGTTCACCCACGCGTCCAGAGGCTCGGCGGCAAGCAGGAGGAGGCGTGGCGCCTCGCGCGCGCGTGCGCTGTCCCGCCTCTGCCTACTGGCAGAGGTTAGGGATGACTGGCACCAGGCCAGGTGGGCTGGGCCAGCACAGGTGAGGCCCAAGTGGCGCCAGGTTTGTTTCCTTCTCTCTCTCTTTTATTTAGTTTCCGTTTTCTATTTTTCTGTAGTTGTTTTGACTTAATTAAAATGCCAAGGCATTTTCAAAAACCCTGAATATAATTGTGGGCTCTGTATGGAATATTTCCAACAGCCCTCACTTAAGTTCAGAATTATTTGGACATTTAAGATATTATATAGCATTTAATTTTCCAAATTCAAATACGTATGAATTAACTCCAAAATCCAGAAATGTCCTAGAAATGTGTGAATCATTTTTGGAAGAAGTTTTCACCCATTCCAAAATTGATGAACTTTTCTAAAAGCCATTTTGGGTAGATGGAAAAGATTTAATTTGACCCTAGTTGTATTTCACTTGCTGCTAGGGTTTATCAGTCCCCATTTCAAAATTAATAGATGTTGAAAATGATGCATGGATGCAATGCCACTAATTACAAGAAGATTTCTAGGGCTGTGACACAGCCCGAGAGGCAATCCACCACCACCACACTAGAGTAGGGTATTACACCACAACGGTGGCCCGAACCAGTATAAATCTTGTGTCCTTTGTGTTGCGAGTTCGTGGAGTTAGTTTGCAAGATCTTAGCGGAGTTAGGACGTGGATCGGTAGGGGGAAATCTTCGCGCGCACCCTAGTGTTCGAACCTTAAGGGTTTTGCCAGAACCCGTGATCCTATATTTGGCGCGCTAGGTAGGGTTGCGCCGAAGCTTCCCTTAGGTTGCTCCGTGTCACGTCGCTTCATCGTCTCCAAGGCGGACGCACGTCGGGCCCGCGCTGAGCGCCGGGCTGCCCTCGCCACCCACGTCGCTCAGATGGCCCCTATCGGCGGGCCACCCCGTCGCTCTCCGTCGCCTGCCGCCAACGCCGCCACCGGCCCGGCGGGGAACGAGCAGCAAGCATCCTCGTTGCACCCCTTGGTGTGACCGGACGGCCGCACTGCCACTCCCTCACTGACTCCCGATGGTTCGTCGTCTCACGCTCGTCGCGTTCCCATAGACGCATGGGCCGCGCTCCTCATGCTGCACGAGCTCCTGCGCTACCGCCCAGTCGACGACCTCTACGAGGACTGGTTGACCGCATCGCCGAGCTTGTCCGCGCCGCAGGGGGCTCCCCTGCGCCGTCCCACTCTCTGCCTCGCCCTCCGCCAGCCACGGGCGATGCAGCTCATGAAGCACCTCCACCACCTCTGCACCAAGACGACGCCATAGGGCCAAGGCACATGGCTCCACGACGCGACCCACCGCGTCCGGCGCCCGCGCGTGAAGAAAGAAGTTGTCAAGAAGTCCCTCGACCGCAAGAGAACGCTCCGCCACTCCTCGCACCGCCACGCCAGGATCGTTTGCTGCGGCAAGGCCCCGCGCCGCTTGCCGTAGTGGCGTGCAGGCGCCAAGACCATGTTCCACCTCCAAGGCGGGCCCCGGTGACCACGGCCGGCTGCCGCACCTTCACCCCCGAGCTGCGTAGCGTCGCCTGGCTAGGCAAGTTCAAGCCAGATCTGCCTCCTCGCTACGACGACACCCCTGACCCCGCGGAGTTCCTGCAGCTCTACGAGCTGAGCATCGAGGCGGCCAACGGCGACGAGCAAGTCATAGCGAACTGGTTTCCCAGGCCCTCAAGGGTAGCGCCCGCTCCTGGCTCCTGAACCTGCCTCCAGGCTCGATTTCCTCCTGGGACAAGATGCGCAACCACTTCATCGCCAACTTCTAGGGCACTCGCGACTGCCCCCCTGTCGCGGGTGACCTGCGCCGCATCAAGCAACAACCAGGAGAGACCCTGCAGAAGTACATCCAGCGCTTCAACAGCGCGCGAATCAAGATCCCCAAGGTGACCGACAAGGCCATCATCTCAGCGTTCTCCGATGGCGTCCGCGACGTCAAGATGAAGGAGGAGCTTGCCATCCATGAGGAGCTGTGCACGACCTTGGAGCTGTTCAACATCGCGACCAAGTGTTCAAGAGCTGAGGAGGGGCGCCTCTCCCTCCTCGAACTCCATGCTGCGGACCCGGAGGAGAAGAAAGCCAAGGCCAAGGACGTGAAGCGCAATGGAGTGGCCATGCTTGCGGCGGAGCCAGACACCAAGCGCGGCTGAGATCTTCCCGAGTCATCCAAGAGCAGCAGACCGTTCTACGCCTTCCATAACCTGCATAACCACAACACCAGCGACTGTCAAGAGCTCAGAGCCATTCGAGAAGGAAGCTTCAGTTGACGCCCCGAGCGCAGTGACCGGGGCTACGGCCAAGGAGGAGGACATGGTGGCGGACGCTGGGACGATCGTGGCCCGCGCCAGGAGTGGCACGACCGGCCTCGTGAGGACCGCTGGCAGGATCAGCCTCGCAAGGGCGCCTGGAGGGACCAGCCTTGTGAGGATCGTCCTCAAGGCAACACTGGCCTTCCTACACTGCCGCCACCGCCTAGAAGGAATGGCGACCACCATTAAGACGAGGGGACTGGGGGCTTCCAGGAGCCGCGCGCTATCGCTTGCATCTTGGGCGGAGCTCAAGCCCCAGCCTCACAGCATATCTTCAAACAGTTTGCTCGCAAAGTGAATGCAGTCCTCCCCAAGCTCGAGGCCACATGCCCGCTCAAATGGTCCAGGTGCCCCATCACGTTCAGTTCAGCAGATCAGCTCAAGTGCGCAGCTACTGTAGGCATCCTCCCAATGCTTTGTTCAGCAGTCATCAGCAACGTGCAAGTTACCAAGACCCTCATCGACGGTGGCGCTGGGCTCAATGTCCTGTCCGTCGACACGTTCGACAACCTCCAAGTGCCATATGACCAGCTTTAGCCTACCAAGCCTTTCTGATGAGTGACCGAAGGCTCTACTACCCCGATCGGGCAGGTCCGCCTCCCCGTTACCTTCAGAGAATGCAACAACTACCGCACCGAACTCATTGACTTCGACGTCGCCTACATCCGCCTGCCATACAACGCCATCCTCGGGTATCCAGTCCTGGCCAAGTTCATGGCGGTGACCCATCACGGCTACAATGTCCTCAAGATGCCGGGAAGCGGCAGAATCATCACAGCCCCGTGCAAGGAAAGAGACGCGGTGTGCTCCCTCGAGCGTGCCTTCCAAGCGGCAGCAATCGACGACCCCGATAGCCAGGGCGAGCACCCTCCTGAGGCCACCTCCAAGGAGAAGAAGTAGTTGCGCCATGCGGGGCCTCAGGCAAGCGGCGCCTCATCAGGATCGGCGCCAGCGCCTGGGGCGCCTCCCTCCATCACATAGGAAAGCGCGCCCAGCGCCCCTCTCGGGCAGGGCTCGGGGGCTCTCTTCTGGAGGGCCTCAGACTTTGCCAACATCACGAAGGAGGCGCTTGGGCAGCACTTGGAGGCGTGCTTCGCGGCACGTTTCCCTCAGGAGAACACATGGCAAGGAGTGCCCACCGTGCCATGCCGAGCTGCGCGACTACATCGATGTCCCAGGTCTCAACCGGGCCGCCTCTCAGGAGCTTTTCTGGCCTTCACGCGTGGGATGTTGCAAGGGCCCACCTCACAACTACGTTCACATGCCTTTTGGCCTCTCGAGCGTGGCGACCGCCTATCAGCGCAACCTGCGGAGCATCCTGGCGGTTCAGGAGGCCAGGCACCACGCCGTGCTGACGGAGATGAAGACGGTTCTCAAGGCCCCGGTGGCTCATGAGGAGTAGCCCCTTCGCCGCATACCTTCGGCTGCCCCAACTCTCCTTCATCAACAGAACCAGGTGACATTTTCCAAGTTCATTCAGCTGGGAGCGCCCCCAGGGCTGCATCATTCCCAGGCCGCGTGGGTCCGTCCCTGTGGCATGTATCTTTCCTTTTTTATGTCTTTAGCTTACCTTGTTGGGGGCGTCCCTCGGGCTGCATCATCCCCAAGCCGCTCAGGCCTGACCCAGTGGCATGCATCTTCCCTGCATTTACCCGAGCTAGGTTGCCTGTCATGCTTAATCTATCTATGACTATCACCTGCTTGATTGTCGCCCATCGCGGGAGGCGTGCACCGGTCATCTTTCTTCAGGACCCTTCGCATGAGTAAGCACGGCGTCTGTGCGCGGGCCCGTCCCTGCAGCGTCAATAAATCCAGCGGCCGAGCACTGTCTGGCGGGCCGGCCCCGTTCACGTCACCTCCTGGGGCCGTTGGTGCTTATCTTTCTCATGCGGTAACCTCAGGATATTTGTTCGGCGCAGGTTGCCTGACCACCTTGCAGGACCAACACAACGAACAAGAACTAAGACCAAGCGCAACCCGCCTTGAGGTAGGGCCTCGTGAGTCCCGCGCTGGCTCACGAGTGCCCAAATACACCTCGTCCAGCCCTGCCGTGCAAGCCACGTGTCAGGGCGGGACTGTACACGCCCCGGGGGTTCTCCGCAGTAGGGAGTCCCCCACCCACGCACCAGTGGAAGCACCATGCCCCGCGCGGGCCGTCGACACTGCCGAGGAGCGGCTATGCCCATACACAATCGGAAGCACTACGCTCCGCGCTGGTGATAAACAACCGAGGGCGGCCTCACGGCCATACCAACCTTAGGGAGCCCTAGAGCTCAGTGTCCGGCCTCACCGCAACGCCTCCCCTCGGGAGAGCCGCGCGAGGGGGCTGGGCACGGGGGCTGCACTCGGGTCACGCCCAAGCGTACGCCACCCAACCAGGTCCCTCGGACCTGGTCGTCGCACGCCTCTCCCAAGCCGAGCCTCGGCGAGGGCAAAGCTATGGAGAATGTTTGCACGTCAAGGGGGACCCTTGAGCATCGCGACTCAGGAGCCTAACTGGTCATGTAGCCCCTCACTCCTTGGTCCGTCCTGGTTTCCGGTCGGCCCAACGGCGGTTGAGGTATGCGCGGGGCCGGGCTCTGCCGACGTAGAACAATAACCTATCCTCGCGTATCCTTCCCATACGTTGTTTGCGCGTCAAGGGGGACTCCTGAGCATCACGACTCAGGAGACTAACTGGCCACGTAGCCCCTCACTCCTTGGTCCGTCCTGGTTTTCGGTCGGCCCAACAGCGATTGAGGTATGCGCGGGGCCGGGCTCTGCCGACGCAGAACACAAAGCAAATAGGAAGAAAATCGCAAAATCTCAAAGCAAATATTACAAGACATATTGTTCTCATAATATCAAACGCGAGTTTAACGCCTCCACGAGGCATGGTGCATGTTGCAGGAATAAAGCAGAAAAGCAGTCGTAGGTCACCCCTGGACACCTCCTGGGTAGCGTCGCCTTCACCTGCACCACCAGTCGAGGGCGCGGGGGCGAAGGCGTTGAACTTCTTCAGCAAGGCCTCCACCTGACCCTTCACGGCTGCGGCGGCAGCCGCACAGTGTTCATCACCTACAGGCTCCAGCAGCTCGTCAAGACGAGTGTTGGGGTCACGAAGGTGCAGGTGGTTGAAGACCCGCGTCAGCGCGGGTGAGGAAAGGATGCGAGCCTCTGCCTCTGCCATGGGACCGATGCCCTCCATGTCTTCCTCGAGCACCTTCACCAAGAAGGGAAGCAGTTGAGTAGGGCCGTCCTCACTGGTGGCCCACGACTTCTCCAAGCCCTACTCATAGAGTGACTTCAGGGCCTCGCGAGACCTCTTCTCCAGAAGCGCGAAGGCCATGCGGTCCTCGGCCAGGACCTTCGCTTTGGCGTCAAGATCGACCCCCTTCACCTCCACCTTCCGCTCCAGCTCCTCTAGCCGACTGCGTTCAGTGGCCTGCGCCTTCGCCAACTCCCCTAGCTCGGCGTCGCGGTCCTTGATGGCATCCTCCCAGGCCTTCATATCCTCCTCCTTCTCTTGACGGCCGCGAGCTTCCTCTGCACGCTCATCACACAGACTCTTCAGCTCGTTTTCCAGCGCCCGGCAGCGGTCGTAGGTGGCTTCGGCGTCCTTCATCGCCGCCTCACGAACGGTCGCAGCTTGGGAGATGGCCCACTTCTCCTTCTCGGAGGTTGTCGCGGCCTGGCTTAGCACCGCTCGGACTGCTGCGTCAGACTGAAGCCAGCCGGAGGCCAGTTCCAGGCGCGGATCCGCGCTCAGGAGATCTCCCCGCAGCTGAGCCATCTCTGAAAGGGCATGCTCCAAGACAGCAGAGGAGGCAGAAGAACCTAGGAATAATGGTGCGGAAGGAGGAAGAGGCGTCGTCACCATGGCCTAAGAGGCAGGAGCCTCCGGAGCCTCTTGGACCTTAGCGCCCGAGCCGAACACCGGCACCTCCTGAGCCAGCGGCGCTTCGGGGGCTGATTCCTCCCAAGGATGCTCCACCGGGCCTCGCGAAGATGACCGGGCTGGAGAAGCACGGGCACCATCCCCACCTTTGCTCATGGAGAGGCGCGCGGTCACAGGAGCCGACACGGATTCGGGTGGCACCACCTCACTCTCCCTTCTCCTCTTCGCCGCAGATGACAGCCTGGTTACACAACAAGGAAAGAGAGTCGGAAACGAGCATTAAAAGCAGGAACAAGGCGAGGCGGGGCACTTACTGGTCCACAACAACGTAGTCCACCTTTTGCTTGGTGAGCTTATAGCCTGAGAGCTTCGCGACTTGAGGCGCGGGCGCACCAGCCCTAGAAGCTGAAGCAGGAGCAGCGGTTGAGCTGGAAGCAGCTCCAGCCGGCGCTGGAGCAGCAGCAGAATCTCGGGAGATCAGCGCCGACCTGCTCCTCGTCGGGATCATGGCCAGTTCCCCCTTCTCCTGGGGAGCATCGGCCTCATCATCGTCGGGAAAGGCGTGGAGGATGTCAGCCTTACTCAGGGGAAGGTCTCCCCCGTCCCTTCAGGGGTCACCTCCGAGTCTTCCTCCTCCTCTTCTTCCTCCCTACGGGACTCACCAGAAGACAGATCCACCGGTGTCGGCACCACAGGTGCCCCGGTGAGCACCGTCGGCGCCAGTCCACGCCCATCAAAGGTCGGCTTGGAGGCCACGATCAGCGCCCCGTCTTTGTGGCGGAACAAGGGAGTAAAGACATTCGTCGGATACTCCTGGTCGTCCCTAACCAGGAGGCGGAGAGCTGCGGTCAGCTCCTCGTCGGACAAGGCCTCCAAGCTCAAGCGAACCTTGTCCTCTTCATCCCCAAGTTCCCACAAGGGGCGCGTGCAGGCCTCAAGCGGGGCCACGCGCAGTGCCAGGAATTCCCTCAGGAGCATGGCCCCTGTAATCTTCACCGCCTTCGCGTTGCCAGGCTTCAAGTCGGACTTCATCTGCTCCAGCACCAACTTTGCCCGCTCGTCGGTGAGCTTTGCCAGGACCACCCCTTGTCGGACTGGGGACTCTCCGTCGGTAGTGCCAAGCATGGGTGGACGCACTTGGTGCCCATCATGACCCATTTGGCCCTGAGGTTGTTGGCCTTCTTCCTGGTGTTTGAAATCGAGTTGGCCTTGCCGGCCATGATGAAATTGGCGCACCCGGAGATATGGCCCTCGCTGGCATGGAGGAAGAAGAAGTGGCAGTAGAGCCACAGACGACATCACACCTAGATACGCCTCACAATAGTAGGAGAAGATGGACAAGAGAAGGATGGAGTTGGGATGGAGATGCAGCGCCTGCAGCCCGTAGTGGCCGAGGACCTCATAGAAGAAATCGGAGAAGGGAGGAACCAACCCGGTGGCGATACTGCTCGTGAAGAAGGGGAAGAACGTGCTCCCCTCGGGCTCCGGCATGTCGGAGGCAACCCAGAGCTCCGCCTTCCCCCTTTCATTGCTCTCCCCCGTTGTCAGCAAGCGTGTGGCGGCAAGGCTCTTCTCCGAGACGTTGGGCGAGTCGAGAGAGGTTCGTACCAAGTAGGCAGCGAGGCGGGCTTGACCCACCGGGGCGCCATTGGTCGCTGGTGCAAGAGAGGATGGGAGCAGATCTGGAGATTTCGGAAGTGGGGAGAAAGAAAGGGGATCTGAGCAAGGCAAAAGGAAACAGTGAACGAGCGCTGTCTACGGCAGCCTTTTGACAGTCGGGTAGTTGCCGAGGCAGTGTGGGGAAGCGGAGACACCCACGTCCAACAACTGCCACGCATCGACCAAGGCTGCAGGCTATTGGGGCCCGCGGTGCTCCGCACTTGACCTTTGGCTTCGCCTCGAAGCCAAGCCCGAGCGCGCCTTGGGCCTGGGGGCTACTGTCGGCGTTTTGGGAATGGGGGTCCCCAGACTTGCCTGCCTGCGGCCCACGGCGTGGCTTTGCTAGCAGGCCTGTACGGCCCATCTTCATCAACAAGGCATTCAAGACCTTCGCGAGGGGCCAAGCCTCGCGAGGCGGATGGCACAAGACCTCCTTAGGAGTGGCCTCACCAGGCTGGCTCGTGAGGGGCGGAGAGTTCAAGGCCAGGCAAACCTTGCGAGGTTCTAGTGACGTAAGCCATGACGATCGAGACCAGGCGGGCGCCAGCGCGCGCAACGTCCTTGTTTCCTCTTTGGTGCTAAGGAAGCAGGCGCAGGCGCGGAGTACCGAGGCATCAAGCAAAGGTTTTCATATCGGTGCAACAAGACCAAGACCAAAAGGATGGCAAGACATAGGTCACCATGGAGCCCAAGGCGGCGTCATCACCAGAGCCTTTTGCAGGCGAAGACCACTTTTGTCAGGATAAGATGTACTAGTTGTCCCCTTTCAAATTGGCCATTGTTGGCTCCCTTCCACCTCAATATTTGGGGAGAGGAACAGGGCCTCTATAAATAGGACTAGTCACCACCCTAGCTAGGGGGGAGTGAATCGAACCCTCACACGCACAAGTTCACCAAGCACAAGAACACCTCAACCTCAGGAGGTTGTTCTTCCCTTTGTACTGTTCATCCTCAGCCCAAGAGGTAATCCACCACCACCACACTGGAGTAGGGTATTACACCACAACGGTGGCCCGAACCAGTATAAATATTGTTTCATTTGTGTTGCGAGTTCATGGAGTTAGTTCGTAAGATCTTAGCAGAGTTAGGACGTGGATCGGTAGGGGGAAATCTTTGCGCGCACCCCAGTGTTTGAACCGTAAGGGTTTTGCCGGAACTCGTGATCCGATAGTTTCGACGGTAGCATCGGCTCGCCCGTGAGATGGAACATGGCCGCACCTTTCACAGGTACACGCTCTTCACAATCCATCATCTAGCTGCTATGTGCTCTGGCTTGTTTGGAGGCAGCTATCTTCCCCGATCTCTTCGTCTCCTTTTTCTTGGGCACACCTTCTAGACCCTTCCTTAACCCCTGCCCCAGTGTTCCCGGGCTAAGCACTGTACGACCCTTGGCTAGTTGAGAATGTGTTGAGGCGGCATCTTCAGGTGTGTCCTGCGAGGATTTCATGAAGAGAGACTTTTTGCAATCCCTGCTACGACCTTCCAGCCCGGGCAGATCATCCATATCCTCATTAGCATGCCGATAGCCTGATTCATCATATGGTTGACTCATCATATCTATGTCACAGTCATACGCGTTTGTATTGAGGAAACCCATTGGGTCGACCTTCGTCTCATCATCCATTCTATGTTCTATAGGACCGATTACATCAGCTAGTACTATTGCACCACCTTCATCACGCCGTCCGCCGCTCTCACCCGGCACTACATGAGTTGGTAATTGCGTAGGCTGGGTGGTGGTCTCCGCACATGGTTGTTGATGTGTGGTTATTGGTGTGCTCTCGACCGGCTCCAGACGAATAAGATTCTTCGGCCATAGCAGCACCCAACCCTTGCAGCTTCCAATCCGCGGCGGGGTCTCGTCGTCCTCTCCCAGAGGGTGTACTGGAGGAGGCAAATGCTCGTGCCCCGATTTCACACTGGATAGGTTAACTCTGAAGTTCTCATCGGGGATCGGGTGGTTGTGGAACATGGGTTGCAAGGGGTTCATTATCATCCCCTTTCCCACATCCACCTTCTGGCAACGAAAATGGAATATTCTCTCTCTCTCTCTATATATGTGTGTGTGTGTGTGTGTGTGTTGGTGCGACATGTAATTACCATGATGGCATCGAGCTCAGCCAAAGACGAAGGCCAACCTAGAGCTCCAGAGACTGAGGACGGGCTGCTATGAGTAGGAGTGACTGCGAGAGGAGGCCCGGTTGCGTGAGCAAGTGATGGTGCAGTGGTGTTATTGTTCACGGAGATGCTCCCGATGAAACTGGGCAACAGGAAATCATGTACCGTCTTGTCTGGATTTTCCTTCGTCCAATTGATGATAGCTGGAACCAAGTTAGTAGCAAAATCATTTCTGTAGGCAGTTACAGCTGCATTGACTGCCTGCTGTAGCAACTCATTTTTCTCCATGGCTGTTTTTTTTCGCGTCCTCAGCTGCTTTTTTCTCGACCGCAAGCTTCACCTTCTCATCGATGTCCGCCGGACTAAACTTCTTTTTCTGCTTCTTGGCCTCCGGGCCCTCATTGTAAAACACCTTCCACGTGGCGCCGTCTCCAGCACCGTGCACACAACCATATTGCGGCCGCTGGCCCAAAGGGAGTCCCTTAAGTTCGTTTAAGGCCCGGTTGAGAGGGGTGTCCCACTTGGGCCTCATCGGAAAAGTAGGGCTTTTGGCTGGAAGCTGGTGTTGCTTCTCCTGTAGAAGGAGTGTGAACCGTTTAGGAATGTGTAGTCGACTAGATCTGGAGCTAAATGTAAGGTGGTAAAAGAATAATTACTAGTAGTCTAATAAATTTCCTCGTGATCTGGTCCGTGTAAAAAACCTTATTTTCCTTGTCCCACTTGTAGCGGGCCCTGATGAAGTCACACTCCAAGGGGTTGGTGAACTTCGCGAAGGGGTCTGGGATACCCGCGGCTTCACGTTCCGCGTCCTCCTTATCCCATATGGGCCTTTTACCGAGGTAGACACGGCTTCCGAGGTGATGCTTCCCCGTGTTCCTTTGCTGAAGGCTCTTGAATTTGGCAGCCTTAGACTTGGCTGCCTCGGTAGCACAAGTGTCCTTGAATTTTTCGAACTCCTCTTCCGTAAGTGTCAGATTTTCCTCTAGAATCTTGGACAGGGGTTCCTCAGCCTCACTAGCCCGTTTCACCCTCCCTTTCTAGGAGGCCAAATCATTGCTGAACATGCCCATGGCGTGATTGTTAATCTTTTTCATCTTCGGATCATCCCATGGTTGTTCTATGTTATCATCCCGATCGGGGAACTTCAATCTCTTGTGCAACTTCGTCAGGAGCAACTGCATCAAATGTTCTTTACTCCTTAAGTCATCGTCGTTGATGCTCGCTCATTCCTATAGGATGCATCCTACTTGGTTCCGATAGCACTTGCGAGGTTCTTCCGCTCTAATGGCTCAAACTTTCCAGGTGCCATCATTGTGATCACCAGTCATCCAATCCCTAGTTTGTTAGGTTTTCGTATCCTCTGCTTCTTCTGCTTCTTCTTTTCAGTAGCTGCATCGGCGCCGGTACCTTCCCTGCCGGTCTCGGCGCGGCCATCGGTGCCGGCGGTGTCGATGTCGGCGTCAGTACCATCATCGAGGCCGACCTGCAAACCTTGAATTTTCATTTTCTTAGCAGTCAAATAGTCGAGGTACTCTTGTTCACCCTCATAATCCATCTCATCTGCATCTTGGTCAGAAGGCCTAGTTTCTTCGTTGTTCGACATGTTTCCTATGATTAAGTCTCCTTGTTTAATTCTAAAACTATGAAAAAAATGAGAAATGACATAAAAAAGAAATCTATGTTTGCCACAATGTCGTTTCCCAGCACTCGATATGCCTACTATCTAGCACAAATCATGCCAAAATTCACGGAAAATTTCGGCATGACCTTTGCTAAAAAATGGACATATCGAGCGCCTGAAATTCACCGGAACAGAAATGAATCAACATTCCGGCGTAACATAGGCCACTTGGATCATTTACCCTGCACATAATCATCATGTCCAAATGAGATGTCCAAATTTCCAAATATGACATGTCGAAAACATCACATTTCCACATATCACATGTCCACTTCAAATTTGCATATAAAAGGAAGAAAAATATAGAATTTGAAGAAAAAACCTAGCTAAATTCATAACTAAATATATAACCTAATTAACCATCTGCCCTAACTAAAACCTAACTAAATTAACAAAAAAAACCTAGCTACCAGAGAGAGGGGGAGAGGTGGGGGCTTACAGAGGGTGCAGGCCCGACTACGGCCGAGGTTGGGAGGGGTCGGGGTTGAGCACCAGGGCCGGAGCTGGGGTCGGGGCCGGGGCCGTGGGCGAGCACCAGGGCTGGAGCCGGGGTCGGGGACGGGGGACGGAGCCGGCGTCGGGGTCGGAGCGAGTGCAGAGGCGCGGCAAGGGCTCCGGCGACGCGGGAAGAGAGAGTGTGGGGATTTGGGGGAAAAGAGGCGGGATGAAGAGAGGAGTGGGGATTTTTGGGGTTAAGTGGGCATAGTAGTAGCGCGTTAAGGCAAAACGCGCTATAGCTACTCCAGGTAGCTATAGCAGTTTCGTGTAGAAACTGCTACTGCTACCTTGACTAGCTGTAGCTCTTTTCTCAAAAAGCATTGTTGCTATAACCAGTACCTATATAACAGTTTTCCTATTTGTTTCCTTTATTTTCTCTCACTTTTTTCGAGAGCAGTTAACGAAGGGAATTGAAGGCGATATATATTGCATCATTTTGACGGTTAAATATGTATACAAAATAGGAACATATATATTACATCATTGGACCCATGCATAATAATGGCTAAGTGTGTATACAAAATAGGAACATATATATTACATCATTTGACCGATAACATACGGTTCCTCAACGTTGACGTTTTCATTTTTGAGTCAGCTTCTTTCCCTTCTTGTTCGTTGAAGAATAATTGAGCCCCTCATTGTGACTTTGCCTTTTCCATGGAGTACGATTTTTCTTAGGTAATGTAGTATTGATTCTTCTTTTGACATATACTTCATCATCATCATCATCATCTTCCCTCATTGGGTTGCCGTACTGATCGTAGTCTTCCTCGTTGGCGACTCCATCCATTCCAATGATGTTCATTTTGCCTCTCCTCATGACAACATGGCCTGGATTGCGCGGGTCGGTTATGAAGAAGCATTATGTCACGTGCTTAGCGTGTACCCATGGCTCATTTTTTGCGATAGTGTTCACGGTAGCGCTCTTGGCGTCGGGTATAGTCATGGTAGTGAAATTCCGGTTTTATTTTTCGACATTCTTAGCCCATCTGACATGGAACATCGTCGTGTTGTGCAGTCTCGAGTAGTCAAGCTCCCAAATCTCCTCGACCCTTCCGTAAAATCTTCTAGTTGTGCCGTTGTCGCTGCCGGTCATGCATTCCATCGTCACCCCTGAGTTCTGATCATCAGTGTCCATACCTTTGGCCTCCGTTTAGAATGTGTATCCGTTGATATCGTATGCCTGATAGGTTAGGAGGTTGGGCGAGGGGCCATGTGCTAAGGCGTACATGAGCAATCCGTCCTTAGAGCCCTCCTCCGAGGGATTAGCAATAATATGCTCTTTGAACCAATGCAGGAAAGTGGAGTTGCACTCTCTAGTAACTTCGGCGTCCGTCCTGCTTACCCCCCGGTCACGATACTTCTTTGCGATAATTTCTTTGTGCAGTGCCACGAAAGGATCTACCTCGTCTAGGTGTTGTAGCACTACCAAGTTTGCTCTGTCAAAGTCGCTGCATTGATCTTAGTATGCCACGTGCAGTTCCCTATGACCGTTGGAGTGACCTTCTCCTTCGAGCCTCCCATCGTGCTTGTTAACAGGCAAACCAACACTAACACCAGGCGGCTGGTCTGTGCCATATAGAAAATTCTCACAAAAAGAGATGCACTCTTGTGTCAGATAGCCCTGGATGATGCTTCCACCCAGATGGGACATGTTACGAACGAATCCTTTGATGATCCCATTCATCCTCTCAAACGACATCATGTTGTGCAGAAATGACGGTCCCAAGTCTATTATGTCATCCACAATATGGACACACAGATTGTAACACCCACAATGCGGCTATATCTCCCACGTGTCGGGGCACGACTTAGAGGCATAGCCGCATGGTAGTTTTTGTCACAAGAGGGGTAATCTTCACACAATCCCATGTACTGAATAAGAAAGGGATAAAGAGTTGGCTTACAATCGCCGCTTCACACAATTAACAAGTTAAACATACATCATCCAGAATACAATCAAGGTCCGACTACGGAACAAAAATAAAAGAAGACAACCCCAAATGCTAGATCCCCGATCGTCCCAACTGGGCACCACTACTGATCATTCGGAAAATACACAAAACAACGACCAGGATCTTCATCGAGCTCCCACTTGAGTTCGGTAGCGTCACCTGCACTGGTATCGTCGGCACCTGCAACTGTTTGGAAGTATCCGTGAGCCACGAGGACTCAGCAATCTCACACCCGCGAGATCAAGACTATTTAAGCTTATGGGTAGGAAAGGGTAATGAGGTGGAGCTGAACCAAGCACTAAGCAAATATGGTGGCTAACATACGTAAATAAGAGCGAGAAGAGAAGCAACGCAATGGTCGTGAACCTAGAAGTGATCCTGAAACTACTTACGCACAACCATAACACAAGAATTGTGTTCACTTCCCGGACTCCGCCGAGAAGAGACCATCATGGCTACACATGCGGTTGATGCATTTTAATTGAGTTAAGTGTCAAGTTCTCTACAACCGGATATTAACAAATTCCCATCTGCCACATAACCGTGGGCATGGCTCTCGAAAGTTTATACCCTGCAGGGGTGTCCCAACTTAGCCCATCACAAGCTCTCACGGTCAACGAAGGATATTCGTTCTCCCGGGAAGACCCGATCAGTCTCAGAATCCCGGTTACAAGATATTTCGACAATGGTAAAACAAGACCAGCAAAGCCGCCTGATGTGCCAACAATCCCGATAGGAGCTGCACATATGTCATTCTCAGGGCAACACCGGATGAGCAATCCGTACAACTAAAACCAGCCCTCAAGTTCCCCCGAGGTGGCGCTGCAAGGGGCTCTAGTTCGTACCAACACTTAGAGAAGCACTGGCCCGGGGGGTTAAAATAAAGATGACCCTCGGGTTAATTACTCCCAAGGGAAAGGTATAGGTTGTTAGGCAAATGTAAAACCAAGGTTGGGCCTTGCTAGAGGAGTTTTATTCAAAGCGAACTGTCAAGGGGTTCCCATAACACCCAGCCACGTAAGGAATGCAAAATCAAGGAACATAACACCGGTATGGTGAAAACTAGGGCGGCAAGAGTGGAACAAAACACCAGGCATAAGGCCGAGCCTTCCACCCTTTACCAAGTATATATATGCATTAATTAAATAAGAGATATTGTGATATCCCAACAGATCCATGTTCCAACATGGAACAATCTTCAACTTCACCTACAACTAGCAACGCTATAAGAGGGGCTGAACAAAGCGGTAACGTAGCCAAACAACGGTTTTCTAGGAAGGTGGGTTAGAGGCTTGACATGGCAACATGGGAGGCATGATATAACAAGTGGTAGGTAGCGCAACATAGCGATAGAGCGAACATCTAGCAAGCAAAGATAGAAGTGATTTCGAGGGTATGGTCATCTTGCCTGAGATCCCGCAAGGAAGAAGAACGAGTCCATGAAGAAGACAAACGGACGTAGTCGAACGAATCCTCACAACTCCGGAACGAAACCAAAGCTAACGAGAGAAGCAACCCGGAAAGAAGCAAGCAACATAGTAAACAACCATCACATAATCATGGGATGATGCACAACCAAGTATGATGCATGTCTGGTTTAATGAGGCATGGCATAGCAAAGTGCACAAACAACACTACAAACTAAGTGGGGCTCAATATACAACGAGTTGCATATTGACGAAACACCACATCAATTATTTAGTTCTCTCCCGTTTAAGTAATCAAAAAAATTAAATGCTATTAAACATGGCAAGGGGTGAAACATAAAGAAACTATCTATCTAAGCAATTTAAATGGGGCCAGATATAACAAACAACAAATCCAGAAAAATCCCCATATGCAATTTATGGATTTGGTACTGTTCTTCCCTAAACCATATTTTATTGTTGTTAAACATGCAAAGTAAGGACACCATGTTAAACTAGGCATTTTTTACCCCATTTACATATAAAGTTTATTTAATTTGGAGCTACAGTTAATTAGTTATGAAATAAAACATTTTAACATGGCATTTATGCAAACTTAAACAAACGGCAAGTTTAACCATTTTAAACATGGATGAGAGTTGCATATTATGAAACTAGACAAAATTCTAAGCATTTTTCATATATAAGTTATTTACATGTGATGCACGGTTGGTGAGTTATTAAATGCATGAACTCTAGGGACTTTTCTGCAAATCTGCAAATCCCTGGATAGTTAGAAAAATTCACAGGACTAAAAAAACAGGAACTGGGCCGCATCTCGAGCGAACTGTGTGCTCACCATGGGCCTCGGCCCGGTTCGGTGGAGAGGGAGGCCGGCAGGGGCACGCTGGGCCGTCCTGCTTGTGCGGCCACGGGCAGAGGAGGCCAGCTCGCAGCTGGATCGAACGGGCAGGTGGGGGAGGTGTGGTCAACGCAGAAGAAGCAGAGGCCCTCCCGCAGCTGTGATGCTGAGGACGCAGGGGAGCGGGACTTGGCGCTGGCGTCTGGACGGGACTTGGCGAGGCGGCGGAGGCAGGGCTTGCCAGCGGCGAGGAACTCCGGCGGCAACACTTTTCTTGAGGGCGGCCATGGCGGATCAAGGTGGCGGCTACGGGGTCAATGCTTGATGTAGAGCAACGATGCGTTGCCAGCGAGCGAGACGGGTCAAGATGGAGGGCGCTAGTACAGCTCATGCCTGAAGAAGACGGGCGGCGGCCATGTTTGATGAAGGGATCGGGGACGGGGCACCCAGGTCAGGATCCGGACGGTGTTGGTGGCGGACAGCGCGAGGACGACCGAGGATGCCGGCGAGCTTGTTTGGGCATCTAGGGCGGTACCTCCTGCAAGGTGTCGGGGTCACTGGCGGGCGGCACGGTGGGGCTTGCTCTGGAGAGAACGAGGTGGAAGCGGGGTCGGGCGACGTTCGGGACTGCTGCTGCTTTGGTGGCCGGCGGCCATCGGCGCGAGGTGGGGCAGATGGAGCATGGGGATGAGCACGGGGCGCTCGGGCAAGCGGCGGCTTCATGGCTGGTCAGGCGAGGAACACCAGAAAGTGGGTGGATTGGTCGGAGGGGGTGCACTGGTTGGGTGGCAGCGGAAATCAAGGGAGATTGTCAGAGGCAGGATGGAATGGATGGATTGGAGCGCAGCGTGGTTTGTTGGGGATGGATCCCGAGGGGAAGAACGGGAGCGGCGGCGGCGCGGATGGGACTGGCTAGACTAGGGTTAGGATAGGTTTACACTGATTATATAGCAGGTGGGTTTTCTTTGTTAGGGGCTAATCTGGTCCGTCCAATCGTAACCGGGTGGTCAAGAATAAATAGGTTAGGTAGCCCAAATAAGAAGTCGGAGATGTTTTAGGGATGATAGGGGATGGTCCGGACCCATCGGTAACAACATCCCGGGTCGGGTTCGGGTAAGTTTTGAACCCGCGCGAGGGGTCGATGCACTGTGCAAAGAGGGGTTAGGTGGCCTGGCGGTTGGTAGTGGACTGTGTAGATGGTCTGGGGAGGAAAGAGAGGGAAAGCCCACCAACAGTTTTCGGAGACCGAAAATGTCCGATGATAGACCGGCTATAATGCAGCTATAGTTAACCGTTGGGGCGTCAAACGGACTCCAAATGCGATGAAACTTGGCAGGCGGCCTATCTACACTATAAAAACACCGCATGCCAACTTTCAACCCATTCCGAGAACATTTTATGGCCACTTATAAAATACTATTCCAGACTACATGCCGCGGGCGCGGGCGTGTGGTTGGGCTTAGAACGGGCAACGGAGAGAACGGGGAGACCCGGACGGATGCAAGTTTTGAAAACATGATGATGCAAAGCACATGATGACATGGCAAGATGCAACACGCAAGCGAATGACAAGGCAATGACGCCGCATAACTGGAAGACACCTGGCGCAACGGTCTTGGGGCGTCACACAGATACACCATCACATCAAAGAACGCGGGCGGGAAGTACATCTCAAGCTCATTCAGTGTCACAACGATCTCTTCCTGTAGCCTTCGGAGCTACTTTAGACTGATCGACTTTCGAGAGATGACGTCGAAAAAGTTGCAGAGACCAATAAGCGTGTCACGGACGTGTCTAGGTATCTGGTAGTATCTGCGTCACCATCACATGACAGTCATGGGACTTCATCCCGCTGAGCCTTTTCTTGTCCGTGTCTAGATATCTGCTTATCTTGCCACAGTAACCGGAACTAACTTTGACTTCGGTAAGGCACTTAAAGAATTGATCGATCTCAGCCTGACTTAGCAAGAAGGGGGGTAATAATCATCTTTCTTTATTTTCTTGCCCTTCTTCTCCCGTGCCTCTGTCTCCATCTCTGTCTCGTCTGACTGTTTATGGGGCGGCGTGTGCAGATCTTCCCTGATATTCAAATCTTGCAAGTCTTTTCTTACCTTCGGCCCATCCTTGGTCTTATCCGACATGTTCATCAGTGTCGCGAGCAAGCTCTCAAGGACATTCTTACAGATGTGCATTTGACCAACGCAATGAGGTGTATCAAGTTTTTGCCAGTACTCCAAGTCCCAGAACACAGACCTCGTATTCCATACCTTCAGCAGCGGCTCCGACGCCTTTTTCATCGTCTTTCCCAGCGTAGGGCACTCCTTCCAGTTTGTCAACAGCTCATCAATTTCGGCACCGCTCCGCTTATGTGGAGGTCCTCAATACTCAGCGTGACCATTGAATAGATCTCCACGGTTTCTCCACGGGTCGTCCTATTCGAGCCATCTTCGATGCCCCATGTACACGATTTTCCCAGACCTGCCATCTTTCCTTGACGTTAGCTGCTGAGACGTCGTATCATCCATGCATCGCGTGTAACCGCAATATCCATGGCACACTGGGCCTGCGACATATCCGTAACCGAGATAGTCGTGCACCATTGTGATCAGCGTGGCTCTCATGTAAAAATACTCGCCTTTACTGGCGTCCCATGTCTTGGCTGGTGTTTTCCATAAAGTGTCTAACTCCTCTTGAAGTAGCCCCGGATACAAATTAATATTATTTCCTGGTTGTTTCGGCCCTTGAATAAGCATGCTCATGTGGATGTACTTTGACTTCATGCACAACCAGGGGGGAGGTTGTACATCCATACAAACACGGGCCATGTGCTATGGTTGGTGTTCTGGTTGCCAAACGGATTCATGCCATCGGTACACACGTCGAGCATGGTGTTCCTTGCATCACATTCGAAATACCGATAGAAGCTGTTCAACGCTCTCCACTTGCTTCCATCCTTGATGTGTCTCAGCTTCGTATCATCTCCATCGTCGGGCTTCTTCCTCTCCGCATGCCAGCGCATTAGCTTTGCTTCCTTGGGATCTATGAAATACCGCTGGAGACGGGGAGTGATCGGTAAGTACCATAGAACTTTCTGGGGACATTTCTTCCCGGCCTTCTTGTATCAAGAAGCATTGCACACCGGACAACTTGTTTTTCCCGCGTGCTCCTTCCGATAAATTATGCAAGCGTTGATGCATGCATGGTATCTAACATGCGGCAGATCAAGAGGGCACACGATCTTCTTGGCCTCATCAACAGTAGTAGGACATAGATTCCCTGCGGGAAGAACATCCTTTAGGTACTTGAGATGCTCATCAAGGCTAGTGTCGGTCCATTTGTTTTTAGCCTTTTTCTTCAGGAGTTGGAGCGTGAAACTCAAGCGGGTCACCTCAGGATTGCAACCATCATACACTGGAGTGTTCGAGTCTACCACCAGTTGCTCCATCTTAGCCTCCTCTCTAGAAGCAGCTCTCTCAGTACTCGTCTCCTTGCGAAGCAGTGCTTGAACATGAGGGTCCCACACGATTGAACTTAGTATCAACGAACTCTGCTGTGTGGAGTCCATGATCTCTCCACCGCCATGTCCAGCCCCTTCTACTCCGCCATGTCCGGCCCCTTCTCCGCCACCATGTCCGGCCTCTTCCCCGCCGCCATTGTCGATCATCTCTTCGTCTTGCCCCGTGTCATCATTGCCTGCCCCGTCGGCATCCTCAACATCGTCATCCTCATCTTCAATTATCCACCGAGTATAGACATCCATGAAACCAGTCATGAGTAGGTGCGCTTCAACACGATCATCGTCATAGGGGTCGAGCCAAACTATTCCTTTGCATTTCCGACACGAACATAAAACCTTTGTCCGGTTATTTTCTTTCATGTCCTGCACCGCCGACCGCAACCACCTGTCCACCATCGTTCCACTGACCATCATGAACGTCTGCATGATAATAATAAACAAATTTATTATAAAACATAGGCAACTCAAAAGCACAATTTGGCGTCAACACATGCCACACACACAATTTCCATCATATTGCCCAATTATCATATCACACACACATACACATATTTCCATTTTGCAAAAGCATAAATTTTAATCACCTCTTTCTTGAGATCGAGCACACGGTGGGGATGATGATGTAGGGAGATCAAAAGTGCCAAAAGCTCTTCTTGACAAAGATAGATCTAGTTAGGGGGCAAATATTGGTCACTTGACTAAATGCTACATCTATCTAGCTAGCTAATTTGGGAGGAGACAACTTCAACTAGTGGAGGGGGAGGAAAAAGAGAAAGGAGATGCATTAATGGAGGTGGTGTTAGCTAGGAGTAATTAAGAGAGAGAAAGGTAGGTAGAAGAGGGAGAGTAATGGGGGGAGAAGTATTGAGGAAGAAGAAGAGTAGGGAGGATGAATGTGGGAGGTAGGGGAAAGGGAGGAGAGGAGATGGGGGAGGGGTGGGAAAAGGTGGTGGGATCTTGCGTCTTAGCAGTAGCGCGGGAGGAAAAATGCGCTACTGCTAAGAGCATAGCAGCAGCGCCCTTTCATCACACGCGCTACTGATAAATGGACCAACCGTGTGGACAATTTCAAATTTAGCAGCAGCGACGTGACTAAAAAGTGTGCTACTACTATTTCATTAGCAGTAGCGTGCATCGCGACGTCGCGCTGCTGGTAAACTTAGGTTGTTGGGTAATGTCGGTGGATTTTTGTAGCAGCACGCTTTAGACATCACGCGCTACTGCTAAATTTACATCAGTAGCGTGCTTTTCTTAACCTCGCTACTACTAATTAGCAGTAGCGCCTCTTTTTGTGTCGCGCTGCTGCTAAGATTCTGTGTATAAGGTTTTCCCTAGTAGTGTATGCCACCCACCGCTCTATAAACAATCCCCATTACTTGGCCTTTTGCAGTCTGGGGGCTGGATATGATCGGACCCCTTAAAGGAGGCAGCCATAAGAAAAAAATATCTGCTGGTTATGGTAGATAAGTTCACTAAGTGGATAGAGGCCAAACCAGTTAAAATGGCCGAAGCCGGACCTGTGATAGACTTTATATCCGGTGTCGTGCACCGTTATGGTGTCCCACACAGTATCATCACCGACAACGGCTCCAATTTTACAGCCGATGAGGTGAAAGCTTGGTGCACTAATCTAGGCATTAAGCTCGATTATGCCTCCGTTTATCATCCGCAAACAAAGGGTCAAGTCGAATGGGCTAATGGTCTTATTATGAGCGGCATCAAACCCAGACTAGTGCGGTCTTTGAAAGAATCAGACAAGCACTGGGTTGAGGAGCTTGCTACCTCTTGAGCACTGTGTTGGTTTTCCCTTAAAGAGGAAAAGGAGATGCAGTAGAGCAGCATAAGTATTTCCCTCAATTTTTGAGAACCAAGGTATCAATCCAGTAGGAGGCCACGCACGAGTCCCTCGCACCTACACAAACAAATAAACTCCTCGCAACCAACGCGATAAAGGGGTTGTCAATCCCTTCACGGTCACCTACGAGAGTGAGATCTGATAGATATGATAAGATAATATTTTTGGTATTTTTATGATAAAGAGAAATAAAGATGCAAGTAAAATAAATGGCAAAGGAAATAACTAAGTATTGGAAGATTAATATGATGGAAAATAGACCCGGGGGCCATAGGTTTCACTAGAGGCTTCTCTCGAGAGCATAAGTATTACGGTGGGTGAACAAATTACTGTTGAGCAATTGACAGAATTGAGCATAGTTATGATAATATCTAGGTATGATCATGTATATAGGTATCACGTCCGAGACAAGTAGACCGACTCCTGCCTGCATCTACTACTATTACTCCACACATCGACCGCTATCCAGCATGCATCTAGAGTATTAAGTTTAAGAGAACAGAGTAGCACTTTAAGCAAGATGACATGATGTAGAGGGATAAACTCATGCAATATGATATAAACCCCATCTTGTTATCCTCGATGGCAACAATACAATACGTGCCTTGCTGCCCCTACTATCACTGGGAAAGGACACTGTCGGTGTCAAAACCGGCGGATCTCGGGTAGGGGGTCCCAAACTATGCGTCTAAGGCGGATGGTAACAGGAGGCAAGGGACACGATGTTTACCTAGGTTCGGGCCCTCTTGATGGAGGTAATACCCTATGTCTCGCTTGATTGTTCTTGATGATATGAGTATTACAAGAGTTGATCTACCACGAGATCGTAGAGGCTAAACCCTGGAAGCTAGCCTATGGTATGATTGTATGTTGTCCTACGGACTAAACCCTCCGGTTTATATAGACACCGGAGGGGGCTAGGGTTACACAAGGTCGGTTGCAAGGGAGGAGATCTACACATCCGTATTGCCTAGCTTGCCTTCCACGCCAAGGAGAGTCCCATCCGGACACGGGACGAAGTCTTCAATCTTGTATCTTCATAGTCCAACAATCCGACCGAAGGATAAAGTCCGGCTGTCCGGAGACCCCCTAATCCAGGACTCCCTCAGTAGCCCCTGAACCAGGCTTCAATGATGATGAATCCGGCACGCAGTTTTATCTTCGGCATTGCAAGGCTTGTTCCTCCTCCGAATACTCCATGGAAGATTTTGAACACAAGGATAGTGTCCGGCTCTGCAAAACAAGTTCCACATACCATCGTAGAGAGAATAATATTTCCAAAAATCTAATCAGCTGACACGTTTTGACAGCATGACATCATGTCATGGCTCGGTCATTATTCGAACCGTTTTTCGCAGCCAGCCCTGCACATATTGCGAGGCGGTTTTCTTGACATGTCTTGTCGAAGCAGAGATCGTGTCCCCCTTATTACTGGATTCTCATCAATACGGACATGGGCAACCCACTCGCGCCCGTTGGTATGACTCCTCGATTTTAGGCGAGTCCAAAACGGCTGCGAGGAGGACGCTTGATATTCACCCTCTTTATAAAGAGGCCAAGACCTGTCCTTTTTTCCTCTCGTGCTCAATCGAATCCTTCCCCCGCCTTGAGTTCCAACACCCTAGGCTTAGGTCAGGCACTTCGGACCTTCAACCATGTCCGGATCCAACCTCCAAGGTCGGTGTATGCCTTCCTCTGTCACAGAGGAGGACATCAAGAAGCTGAGAGAGGCCAGATATCTGACCACCGAAATTTCGCACAGGCTGCCCGCCCGAGGGCAGGTCATCCCCACTCCCGAACCCAACGAGAGTGTTGTGTTTATCTCTCACTTCCTTCGAGGACTAGGCCTCGCTCTGGATCCCTTTGTTAGGGGGATCATGTTCTATTATGGGCTGGATTTCCATGATCTGGCCCCGGATTCCCTCCTTCACATCTCGTCGTTCATCGTCGTATGTGAGGCCTTCCTTCACATTACCCCTCACTTCGGCCTGTGGCTCAAGACCTTCAATGTGAAGCCGAAGATGATCGAGGGGCGGCACGCAGAGTGCGGAGGTGCCGTAATAAGAAAAAGTGTTGATGCTCCATGGCCAGAGGGTTCCTTCCCAGAGGTGTCCAGTTTGTGGCAGCGGGAGTGGTTTTATATCACAGCTCCCCGAAGTGCCAAGTGGGTAGCCGCCCCTGCTTTTCGCTCGGGCCCCCACCATCACAATTGACGTCATGGATCAGCATGGGGCTTAGCTGGGGTCCAGCAAAGGATGTGCTGATATTGCAGAGCCGCATCCGAGATCTCTTTGAGAGAGACTTCAGCCTGGTTATGGTAATGCAAGTTATGCTAGTTTGTCGAGTCCAGCCTTGCAAACGTTGACCCCTCCGTATGTGGGAATTCAACCCAGAAGGACCGCGAACTATTCAACACTTCTTTGGCATGACGCTCGAAGAGATGTACAAATTGTTCTTCGGACCCCAAATAGAGTATCCGGACACCACCGAGGATGCGGGTCTGAGCTGCAACCGCCCTGATACCCAAGTAAGTAATCCCATGTCCGAACACTCTGTCCTTTCATTTATCATGACATCATTCTGAAAAGTCTCTCTTTGACCAGGACTGGATAACAAAGGCGAAGATGATCATGTGTTCGGCCCCCCTTCCCGAAGGCTTGGCCAATCCAGTATTGGACAGAGTGCTCGAGCCGGCGCCTTATCAGGTGCCCTCAAAGGAAGATGAAGGGGGAATAAAGAGGCCGCAAGCGGGGGAATTAGCACCTCCGCGAAGGAGGATAACCAGGGAGAAGAATCTGACATTCCCTCTCCCTGAGGAAGGAAGAGGACCACCTCTGAAGATCCGGAAACAAAGGCTTCCAAATGGGGGAAGAAATCCTCGCCAGAGGGTCCTGCTTCAGAGGGTATTCTTGCTTCACAATGTCTACACGGGGATCAGCCCTCTACCGAGTTGTAAGTAATCAAAAAGTACTTTAATAGTGAAAGTGCCCTACCTTACTTATAGAGACAATAACCGAAGCTTATGTCTTGTAGTTCGGATCGTAGCCCTTCTCAACAGAGTTCGTCTTCGGGGGATCTTCTTCCGGAGATGATGGAGAGCGAAACACCTCTCCCTGCCACCCCGCCTCATGAGGCGGGTGACCCTGAAGTGTCGTCGCAGAGGGTCTCTCCTGATCCACCAAGGCCAGAGGGTAATCCTTCGGGTAGTCCTTAGTATTCGGCTCCTAAACAGAGCAACAGAAAGAGTCCAGAACCATACAGTGTGCGGTCAGACGCACTGAAGGATCTTCTGGAGCAAGCGGCCATCTCAGAAGCGCATCATATGCTAATGGGTACGGTAATTGAAAGGATTTCATCTGCTGAAAGCGGATTGCATGAAGCTTTTATGAGTCTGCTAAAAGGCTTTGAGGTACGTGAAATAGTGTATGTTTTTGACAGTACCACACACGTTAGGTGTGCCCTATGCAGATAGTAGCCCCTGAGACTCTGGTTGTCGTCGAAAACGGCAGAAGCAACTGCAAGCGTTCGGGGCTTCTCCTTTTGAGACCGCGAAAGAAACAGAGGATCATAGTCCCAGGTAATAACCAGACCGCCTTTATGTGCAGG
Source organism: Triticum urartu (assembly GCF_003073215.2). NCBI lineage: Eukaryota > Viridiplantae > Streptophyta > Magnoliopsida > Poales > Poaceae > Triticum > Triticum urartu. The sequence goes on from NC_053025.1 coordinate 486,932,046, forward strand.
TGGCTGAAGCTCCGGTGGCTAGCCGGACTGATGGGTTTGCCGAGCTAAAGTGGCAACTTGATGCGGCAGATGCCGACATCGTGCTTGTCAACAAGCGGCTTGACGAGGCACGGGGTAAGTGATTTCTCTGGTGATCAACACATAGTAAGAGGAGCATGATGCCAGTATCTTTAATATGGTGTGACTGCAGATGGAGCTGCCACCGTGGAGACCCTTCGGGTGGAACTTGCCCGAGCCAAGGAGCAAGCCAGAAATAGCGATGCGGCCGCTCTAAAGGCAGTCGAAGAGCTGAGGGACAAACAGGCCGCACATTGCCAGAGCAAGGAAAGAATGGGCAAGATGGCCGTTGAGTTGAAAGATGCCGCCGACCGTTACCAGCTTCTTGAAGAAGAAAACCGTGCGAAGGCGACGGACCTGGAGAAGGCCATGGTAGCAGCCAAGGAAGCTCGCTCCAAAATACGAGCGACGAAGGAGGAGCTGCCTCAAGCTGGAGATATCGCAGCTGGGAAGCCCTTTTTGTTGCGGACTAAGTTTGGAGATCCGAAGTATGCACCTCTTGATCAACTATGGAGTTCTGCCAGCGCCTACGTGGATTTGGCAGCAAGTTTTGCTGATGCGGCCAAGTACTTCAAGGATCAAAAAGATCGCGAAGTGGAAAAGCTGTTCTGGTCACAGTTCCATGCTCAAGTGCGTCCGCTGCTGTAGAATGAGCAAATGGCCGAGTGGACCGAGCTCCATAGGTTGTCCGGACTTGCCATGAGGTCCGTTGTGGATCATCTTTGGCCGGGAGGGCCAAGGCCGAATAGTTACTTTAGTTTAGTGCAATAATTCCTTGGTGATGTGCCGCACGTCGATGCTATGAAGAGGTCGGCGTGCATAGAGGGTGCGCGGATGGCCTTTGCCCGTGTCAAGACAAACTGGGCGGAGGTGGAGGCCACCACTGTTGCAACACAGGGTTCGGCCGTGGGCCGAGTGGCTGCCGAGCACTACTTTGAAGAAGTTCTTGAAGGCGCTCGTTCGATAGAGGCTCAGTGCTTGAAGAATATTATGTTCTAGTGACATGTACTCCCATTGTAAAAACAATGTTTTATTGAGTTATCAAGGCTATGTTTATACTTTTGCCTGAAAGTATTATGATGCCTCTTGTGCGGCCGTTTATGTAGATATGTATATAATCTGAAAGTTTGCAGTCGTCGGCTTCCGCCCCCATGCATATAATGTGGGGGTGTTCGCAAAAAACGCGTATTCACACTTGATCCAACGTCTTGGTCCATTAAGGAGGTGGTAGCGCAGCGAACGAGGCAATCGGACTATATTGCTTTAACACTTTCACTTAGCCATAGGAGTTTGACGGTGGGGCTACTATATAGCCCGTGGTACTTCTGCGCTCGTCCGAATACGGGGCGCGTACGTACATGACTGGGAAACGACCCTTCATTAACGCGGAGGAAACCCGAAGATTCCGTTGAGTCATCGAGTGGCTGACCAGTATCGCGCTTTATCATGACAGTCAATTTTCGGCTTTCTCTACTGAGGTGCTCATCCGGATGAACCAGGGCACAATCGCAGTAGTTCTCCCAGTGCTACCTTAGCCGATATAGCAGAACATAAGGTACCAAAACGTGGGATCCGGGCAAACCCAACATTTGACCAAAGACATGATTCGGAGCTGATGCATATAAGGCCAAACTCGCGACGCCGAACACTCCCTAAGGTATTCAGTCTTTATAACATATGCCGGGCTGAACGAGGCCCTTAATAATAAAACCCAAGTGTCCAGGTACGTGCAATATCCTAACGTGGCCACATGCCAATAACGTCAGCATCCTTCTCGGATGTATTGAGTATCCGAAGGATGTGAACAACAAGAGACAGTAAAAAAAGGTTTACACCGGGTCTTAATCTGAAAAGAAACCTTTGAGCGGGTCCCTGCTGCACGTCTACGCCTGTGTCTCCGGTGTGCCGTGTCCTGGACGGGTGTAGCACGATTGTCATCTATAAAAGAGAAGAACTTAGGTGAAAGTTGCCATGCCAAAAAATTGGTAATTATCAATGAACTATTAAAATTCAAGAGAAGTCAAGTTGAGCCGGACTAGCCCTGATTAAACGCGGGAAGCCCCTGGTACCGTCTAGGAGGGTTTGATCATCAAACCAATCTCGTGTATATGTAATGGTGCACCGGACTCGTCTAACTGTGCCCGTGGTCTTGACGACCTGTCATTTTTTATGGTTGGTGAGGCCGTCTAGTGCTTGGCTGTTAAAGCCGCTGCACACTTTTCCGGGCATAGAAAACGCTCAATATTTTCGCTAACTGTGATGGTGTCATGTGGACCGGGCATCTTAAGCTTGAGAGAAGCGTAATGCGGTATTGCATTACAATGAGCGAAAGCTGTTCTTTTGAGTAGTGCTTGATAGCCACTTCGGAATGGCGTGATGTGGAAAGTTAACCTTTCGCTTCGGAAGTTATCGGGAGAACCGAATACAACCTTTAGCAATAGAGAGCCCGTACAGCGGGCCTCTTGGCCTGGTATTACTCCCTTGAAGGTAGTATTACTGTGGCTTATTTGTGTCGGGTCTATCCCCATTTTGTGGACTGTGTCCTGATATAACAGATTTAGACCACTGCCGCCGTCCATGAGGACTCGTGTGAGACAGTATCCATTTATTATTGGGTCTAACACCAAGGCGGCCAATCCTTCGTGCCGGATGCTTGTCGCGTGATCCCCGCGATCAAAAGTGATCGGGCAGGATAACCAGGGGTTGAACCTAGGGGTGACGGGCTCTATGGCGTGCGTGTCTCGGAGTGCATATTTGCTTCTCCTCTTCATCACATGGATCATGTTTACTGTTTTGACCTCTGGTGAGAATTTTTTCTGCCTTCCAGTGCTTTGTTGGCGAGGTTCGTCCTCGTCTTCGCTTGGAGTCTCCCCCCCTGTGTTCGGCGTTTAGCTTACCGGCCTGCTTGAAGACCCAACATTCTCTGTGGGTGTGATTTGCAGGTTTATCGGGGGTGCCATGAATCTGACATAGTTTGTCAAGAATCTTGTTTAGGCCAGACGGTCCGTCTCTGCTGCCTTTGAAAGGCTTTTTCCGCTGACCTGGTCGAGAGCCCCTGAATTCGGCGTTGACCGCCGTATTATCTGGGCTATCTTCTTTATTTCGACGCTTGTTTTTATTACGTCGTGGTTTTCCATTGCCATCCCTAACTTCGGATGTGCTTGGGTCGCTGGTGCTACTACGGGCTAACCAGCTATCTTCGCCCATGTAAAAGCGGGTCATGAGGCTTGTTAAGGCTGCCATTGTTCTCGGTTTTTCTTGGCCGAGGTGTCTGGCAAGCCATTCGTCTTGGATGCTGTGTTTGAAAGCTGCTAAGGCTTCGGCGTCCGGACAGTCGATGATTTGGTTCTTCTTAGTGAGAAACTTGTTCCAAAGCTTTCGGGCGGACTCTCCGAGCTGTTGAATTATATGGCTTAAATGCATCTGGAGGTCGGGCATAGGTCCCTTGAAAATTAGCCCGAAAAGCGTTCTCGAGCTCCTCCCAACTTCCAATTGAGTTTTCGGGGAGGCTTTTCAGCCAGTGCCGAGCTGGTCCTTAAAGCTTGAGGGGCAAGTATTTGATGGCATGGAGATCGTCTCCGCGAACCATATGGATATGGAGGATAAAGTCCTCAATCCAGACCCCGGGGTTTGTGGTCCCGTCGTACGCCTCTATGTTCACTGGTTTGAATCCTTCTGGGAATTCGTGGTCCAGCACCTCATCGGTGAAACATAGGGGGTGTGAGGCACCCCTGTATTGGGATGTCCCATGGTGTTTGGACGGTTGTAGTATTCTGTTTTGATTTTGTGCCGGTGCGTGCTTCCTAGATCCATAGATGGATCTGGTCGTACCGGACTTTTGGCGCAAGTCCTCATGTAGATTATGTGCGACTTTGTTAGCCGCTCTATTGCGGTCACAAGGTGGTGGATCCGACCGGTTGGTCGTTTCATTTTTCGGCTGTGTGGGCTCTAAGGCCTCATTGTCGAATTCAGGTAATAGCTTGCGCTTTGGATAGCTCTTTGTGTGGTAACTTCCACCATACTTTGCTTCATAGTCGAGCACTTTCTTCCACCTGCTGTTGAGCATATCTTGTGTGGCCTTAAGCCTTTGCTTCTGCTTCTTTAGACTCCTCGCTGTGGCAATAAGCCTTCTGCGGAGGTTCTCTTGCTCCAAGTGCGTTTCCAGGATGATGTGTGCATCTTTGTCCGGACTGTTTTCCTCCCCAGAGGGGGTTTGATGAGGTTCATCCTCGGCGTCGCCGTGTTCGGACGTCGGATCCGCACTATGTTCGCCGCTTGCAGCTTCATCGTGCTCTGCCGCCGGGGCAATGTGGTCGTCGTTTCCTATGGAGTCGACTGGAGTGTTATTTTCTCTTGCGTTGTTATCGCTGTTTTTGCTATGGCGGGACTTAGAGCGGCGCCGCTGACGTCGGCGCTTGGGTTGCTTCTTGGAGGGGACATCCTCCGCTGCCTCTTCGCCATTGCCTTCTTTGGGTGTATCCACCATGTATATGTCGTGTGATGAAGTGGCTGTCCGGCGCCCTGTGGGCGCTGGTTCCTGTTTGTCTCCTGCATCTTCGTCCATGCCGTCGATGTCTTCGGAGTCGAAGTTGAGCATGTCGGTTAAGTCGTCGATAGTGGCTACTAAGTGGGTGGTGGGTGGGCAGCGAATTTCTTCGTCGTCCGCATCCCATTCTAGTCGTACATAGTTCGGCCAAGGTTCTCCTGACAAGGAGAGAGACCTTAATGAATTTAGCACATCGCCGAAAGGCGAGCGCTGAAAGATATCCGCGGAGGTGAACTCCATGATCGGCGCCCAGTCGGATTCGATAGGCACGGATGCAGGCGGCTCGGAGTCTGTGGCCGGAGATGAATCCAGTGGTTCGGCGACACGGCTCTCGTAAGGGATGAAATCAGTATCCGGCTCCATCGCAACTGAGAGTGCGGTCTCCCTGGCGGGGCCTATCCCTCCGTCCTTGGATGGCGCAATTTGCTCCGTATTGAAGGCCGGAGAGTTGCAGATGCGATCTCCCGAACACTGTCCGACGGTAGAGATACGTCGTGACTGTGCAGCGCACCTGACACGGGCTCGAGTCCGTCGAAGATCAAGTTTCCGCGGATGTCGGCGGTGTAGTTTAAGTTTCCGAATCTGACCTGATGGCCAGGGGCGTAGCTCTCAATCTGCTCCAGAAGGCCAAGCGAATTGGCCCGCAGTGCGAAGCTGCCGAATACAAAGATCTGTCCGGGGAGGAAAACCTCACCCTGGATCGCATCGCTACCGATGATCGAAAGAGCCATCAAGCCTTACGGTGACGGCATAGTGGAACTCTCAATGAAAGCACCAATGTCGGTGTCAAAACCGGCGGATCTCGGGTAGGGGGTCCCGAACTGTGCATCTAAGGCGGATGGTAATAGGAGGCAGGGGACATGATGTTTAGCCAGGTTCGGGCCCTCTTGATGGAGGTAATACCCTACGTCCTGCTTGATTGTTCTTGATGATATGAGTATTACAAGAGTTGATCTACCACGAGATCGTAGAGGCTAAACCCTAGAAGCTAGCCTATGGTATGATTGTATGTTGTCCTACGGACTAAACCCTCCGGTTTATATAAACACCGGAGGGGGCTAGGGTTACACAAGGTCGGTTACAAGGGAGGAGATCTACATATCCGTATTGCCTAGCTTGCCTTCCATGCCAAGGAGAGTCTCATTCGGACACGGGACGAAGTCTTCAATCTTGTATCTTCATAGTCCAACAGTCCGGCCGAAGGATATAGTCCGGCTGTACGGAGAACCCCTAATCTAGGACTCCCTCAGACACCGCAAGATTGAACCCAAAGCTAAGCACTTCTCCCATTGCAAGAAAGATCAATCTAGTAGGCCAAACCAAACTGATAATTCGAAGAGACTTGCAAAGATAACTAATCATACATGAAGAATTCAAAGAAGATTTAAATATTGTTTTGACCAGAAGATTCAAATATTGTTCATAGATAAACCTGATCATAAACCCACAATTCATCGGTCTCAACAAACACACCGCAAAAGAAGTTTACATCGAATAGATCTCCACAAGAGAGGGGGGAACTTTGTATTGAGATCCAAAAAGAGAGAAGAAGCCATCTAGCTAATAACTATGGACCCGTAGGTCTGAAGTAAACTACTCACACTTCATCGGAGGGGCTATGGTGTTGATGTAGAAGCCCTCCATGATCGATACCCCCTCCGGTGGAGCTCCGGAAAAGGCCCCAAGATGGGATCTCATGGATACAGAAAGTTATGGCGATGGAATTAGGGTTTTGGCTCCGTATCTGGTAGTTCGGGGGTACGTAGGTATTTATAGGAGGAAGGAGTACGTCGGTGGAGCAATGTGAGCCCCACGAGGGTGGAGGGCGCGCTTGGGGGGGTAGGCGCGCCCCCCTACCTTGTGCCTTCCTGGTTGATGTCATGACGTAGGGTCCAAGTCCTCTGGATCACGTTTGTTCCGAAAATCACGTTCCCGAAGGTTTCATTCCGTTTGGACTCCGTTTGATATTCTTTTTCTGCGAAACTCTGAAATAGGCAAAAAACAGCAATTCTGGGTTGGGCCTCCGGTTAATAGGTTAGTCCCAAAAATAATATAAAAGTGTATATTAAAGCCCAATAATGTCCAAAACAGGATATAATATAGCATGGAACAATCAAAAATTATAGATACGTTGGAGACGTATCAGAGCTAGACTCTCTACTCTGGGGGCTGCGGACCACGCCCAATCGTACTACCGGATATAAACCTTTCTTCATGGTGTGGTGCAGAGGCTGTGCTATCCTGCGACATTATTCATGACTCACCTCGAGTGCGTATGTATGAAGAGAGAGAGGCCGAGCTTGATTGGCATGACATCTTAGATGCCCTGGAGGAGGAGCGCGACGTTGCAAAAGCCCGTTCCACATTTTAACAATAGCAGGCCCGCAGATATCAAAGGAGAGAAGTGCGGGCCAAGACTTATAATGTTGGCGAACTCGTTCTATGCTTGCCGGAGAAGAAAAAGGACAAACTCAGACCCAAGTGGGAGGGTCCCTTCATCATTGACGAAGTTCTCACTGGAGGAGCGTACCGCCTGCGTGATGCATCAGAAAATCGCCTAGAGCCGAACCCCTGGAGCGCGGCCAGACTCCGAAGATTCTATGCCTAGCGCCGAACTCTTCATTCGTCTCCTTCTCCCTATTGTCTCCATTATTTCTTCTCCTCTCTTTTTGCTTTTTCTGTTTTTTAGCCTTAAAGCTTTTGTACGGCCAAAACATGCACATATGATGTACACATATTCAAATGTAAACATCCATTATACCTGGGGGCTTCTTGCACAGAAGCTTATTATTGTTATTTTTTGAGCGTCAAGCTCATCACATATGCGTTTTCTCCTCATATGTACCTTTTTCGCCATTATATGCATCGATATGACTTAAGTTTTGGCCAAGCTGGGTTGCCAGGCTCCTGTGCGTATGCCCTATGTTCCCGTTAGTTCGGCTAGGGCATAAAGGGAGCACCTCTGCGATTGCTACTGCCGGGTCATCCGGACGTGTACCTCAGACTGGGTGAAGCCGAAAGCTAGCATTCTTGAGGGAATATTCGGTCGGCGGACTAAAGATGTTTTTATATTTCTCCCACTATGAACCCCCAGATGTTACATATACTGTGATCTTTTCAATCACAGTTCGGACATGCACATCAACGCATGTACACCCAGGGAAAGGAACCCTTAACGGAACTATTCTCTCTGGAAGATGTTTCTTACAATCACAATGTAATATAACATAGCTAGCTGGATACAACTTGTCTGTTCAAGCAACTATGACCCCCACACCTGGTTTCCACGCATACCCCGACCTATTTCGCCACTCAGGTATTCGGAAACACTCCGGACCTTCGGGTCCAGAAGTCGAAGCGAAAAGGTCGGCCATGACAATTGTTTTACAATTCGGCTAGGGACAAATATGTCAAGGAAAGTACATAGTCACTTGGACTCAAAAATTTCCTCCTCTATACCGTCTAACAGGCTGTCAAGCTTACAATCCAGTTGGGAATATTTGGCGGCTACTTCTACTTGGTCATATACCAAATTAACGGGAATTTCTTTCCCATCTGACGCTAGAGGTCTGAACCGGGCCATATGATTTGGATCAAGCTTGGTATATCGTGTTTTTACCATGGCCCAGGCCTCTCGCGCACCTTCCCGGCAGGCTGATATCTTCCATAGTCGAATACGCCGCCGTGCCCCTTTGAATAGCTCCACGAGCTCCGCCATACCTCCTGGAGGAGAGGCAGATGGCCATAAAGCCTTGGCAACACTCCGCTTTGCTTGCCAAACTCGCTCATGCAGCTGGGACATCTCTTGTAGCAGGTCGCCTTGAGATCCGGACATTTCCTCTTCGGGATGGCCAATCAGCATACCTGCAGACATAAATCTTTCTGTTCCAGCCCTCGTCGAACTATAGGGATGCAAGTTTGAAAAGCATACTGAATATGCCGCCTTGTAGCCTCCTATTCTCCTTGACAGCGTCAGCTAGCTGGTCTCGAACATCTTTTAGTTCTTCGCCCAGTTGGGTATGGGAATTCTGCAGCTTGTTCTTTTCATCCCTGACCCGCGTCAGCACGCGTTTGCCTACCGCATATTGCCTTTTGGCCTCTTGTTCACCATCTTGGGCTTCTTTCAGTTTCCCTCTCAGTTGTTCTACTGATTCGGTCACTAGAAACACAACAGTATTAATATAGTTGGTATATGATTATACTTTTTCTGACGGGGAGAAGCATTACCAGGAGGTGCCTCCTTCGATTTTTCCAATTCGGCGGTAGCCGCAGTTAGCTGAGTCTGACACTTTGCCAGCTCTTGAGACAACAGGCTATTCTTCTCCATAAGTGCCTGATTATACAATGATCCTTAAATCAGTTGTATCAACTACTTTAAGTCTCGGGGGCTACTGGTATATGATTATTAAATCTACACTTACCCGCATATCTTTTAGATGCTGGTCCATGGCTCTGGCAAGTCCATCCTGAGCAGCTCGGATGTATGCATCGGCTGATCTGAAGGCATCGAATGCCTCCTTTGAAAAGCAGGGGTCATGGAGAATGGCCCTCCAACGATGATGATTCATGGCGCTCTCAACTTTAGAGTTCGTGACAGACATATCGTCCGAATCCTCTGCGGAAGGACAGTCCGGCGCCTCTCCCGTGTCAGCCACCGTCCTTAAGGCAGGGTCTGGAACCTGACTAGTGAAGGCACGACAGGCAGGATCCCCAGACATAGTCCGGTGGACACTTTTCCTGATAGAATGCGGTAGACGACATCATGATTTGATGTGGCGACCGGGAGGCATATTTTTAAAAGAAAGCCTTACCTCTTTGATGAAGGTTCTGCCGTATTATCGTTTGCCTTTCTCTTCGAAGATGTGCTGGGCGTGGGCGCCGCTCTTCTCAGAGAGGCTTTTGGTGCGCATTGCAGAGTCGAGCGCCTCCCCTTTTGAGCACAAAATAGTGCGGTGGGTGAGGCATAATAAGGAAGCTCTTTCGAAGAAGGCGTCTGTTAAAATTACTTACATGCGAAGCAGGGAGGAGGCCGGGATAATCGGCAATGATGGGCACTTCTGTACCATCATAGCTTGTCTGGTAGAATACTCCATTCTCAAGCTCCACAAATATGTCCGGATCCTCTTCGAATCCAGGGTCAAGGTCCCAGTTGTGACCCTCTGGCTGGGGGGGCGGGGCTATGGATCCCCTCAGTAGCCTTCCGCCATTCCTGTTGCGAGTGGATAGGTTACTATCCATTAAAAATGATTTAGGGAAAGGATTGAGTAAAATGGTGGGATTGGAACTTACCCAGCTAGGAGGATTATACATGGAAAATCCATCTCGACATTGGAGATGAGTGAACTCCTCCTTCTCCCCTTTGTACAGTTAGGCCAATATTTTGGCCAAAATGGAGGGAGTTTTCGGACCCTTCCGACCGCAGTGTGAGGCGTCATCTTCCTCATTATAGTGCCACATGGGAAGCCCTCTGTATTGGAGTGGTTGGACCCCCCGCACTATAAAAATCGCCATTACCTCAATTATTGATAATCCGGACTGGGCGAGCATCTTAATCTTGCCCATCAACTGACTGACTTCCGTGCTATCCTCCTCCTCGAGGCTCCGAGGGCGCCAGCTATGGCGTTTCTTCAACGGAGCACTTAAAATTCGGGGAGACCCATTCGAACTGGGTCAGGAAGAGCGACGTCATTAATATAGAACCATTTAGAAGGCCACTCTTCGGATGCCTTCTTCGATGTGCCAGACAGGTATCCGGTCCCGGCGATGCGCCATACCTCGGCTCCTCCCACTTCGAATATTGATCCCCCTTGGTTACGAGGGACGAGGCAGAACAGTTTCCTCCATAATTCAAAATGGGCCTCATAGCCTAGGAATAGCTCGCAAAGAGTAACATAACCCGCAATGTGTAGGATGGAGGTAGGAATAAAATTGTGCAGTTGGAGGCCATAATACTCCAGAAGTCCTCGAAGGAATGGGTGGATTGGAAATCCTACGCCACTTAGCAAGTAGGGAACGAAGCACACTCGTCCCCCCTGGATGGATTGGGGAAATTCTCTGCCTGAACCCCGCCATTGAAGGACGTCGATCCTGCTCGGACAGGGACTAGATCCGTGGGGGGAAGAAAGCCATGTTTTTTGCAGCTTCGTCAGCTGACCGTGAGATACGGAACATTTCTCCCAATCACCTTTTTGGAGCCATGGGGCGAGAGGAAGAGCTGGGAGCACTGGCCATGTTGGAGTGGTTTCTCCTAGCGAGCTCTGAGGATTTTTTTTGCAGGGTGTGGAATGGATCTGAGATCTGATCTCTTTAAATAGGCACCTTACTTGTATGATCAGGGTGATATGTGCAAAAATACCCCGACCTCTCATATTCGCTCGACACGTGGAGGCTGAAGTCAGGAAGGCGTGGAAGCCGATGGGCGCGACATTAAATGGGAAGCTGAATGTTGCTCTTTAAGTCAGGGACTTTGAAGTAATTAGAGGAGGAACCCGCCTTGCAATGCTGAAGACAACCTGCGCGCCGGACACACCGTCATTGGAAGACTGGTTCGGGGGCCACTGAGGGAGTCCTGGACTAAGGGGTCCTCGGGCGTCCGGCCTGTTGGACATGGGCTGCACTGATGGGCTATGAAGATACAAGACCGAAGATTTTCACCCGTGTCCGGATGGGACTCTCCTTGGCGTGGATGGCAAGCTTGGCGTTCAGATATGAAGATTCCTTTCTCTATAACCAACTTTGTATAACCCTAGTCTCCTCCGGTGTCTATATAAACAGGAGGGTTTTAGTCCATAGAAACAATCATAATCACATAGGCTAGACTTCTAGGGTTTCAGCCGTTACGATCTTGTGGTAGATCAACTCTTGTAACCCCTATACTCATCAATATTAATCAAGCAGGATGTAGGGTTTTACCTCCATCAAGAGGGCCCGAACCTGGGTAAACATCGTGTCCCCTGTCTCCTGTTACCATTAACCTTAGATGCACAGTTCGGGACCCCCTACCCGAGATCCGCCGGTTTTGACACCGACAATCGGAATCATCAAGGACGTCCACCGGCACCTGCACAACCCTAACATATTAGCAAGCACATTGCAAATAATCAGAAACCACAACTATGGTAAGCCAACCTTGTGCCATCACCTTGCCAGGGGAATACTGCTTCTCAACGGCGATTATCTCCTCAAACTCGGCCTTGAGCCTCACATAGGTGGCCATTAGAGTTTCTGGGGTAGGCACGGTGGGGCCCTTGTTGTTCTTCCAACTTTCCTTAAGGAGTTCGTCCGCCAACGTCGTCAACTCTTTGGCCAGTGCTTGTTTCTTGGAGTTCTTCGTCTCCATGGGTTGGCCTGCCAACATGGTCAACTCGTTGGTCGGTGCTCGCTTCCTGGAGAGATCGCTATCTCTAGTGGGTTGTCCACCGGCAACTCTTTGCCTAGTTCTCTAGGATCCATCAATGAACTGACAAAAAAAGCAATCGAAAGGAAACCACAATCGCAATGAAAACGGGAAAAGAATAGGCTGCGAGAATCGGTTGGTGCTTCGCAAAAAGAAGATTCTTGGAATGAAAATATGGCAGCATCACTAATTCGCCCACCTTTCCTTCGTCGGTACAGAAGAAAAATGGCAGAAGTGAGTAGCCTGGAGTGAGGTTTTCTTCAAGAAAGGGGAGAAAGGGCTTCAATGAGCATTCCGGTGAAATGATGGTTGCTTCGTCCAGTCCAACTTCGAGGCCACTTCGAGGCCGCTTTACCACTACTGCTAAAGGTACGAGATACATTCCTCCAATCACAAAATGCCTTGGTTGATGAGATTTGAGATTTGAGCCGGTACTGCATGCGGTGTAGTCTAGCCACTTGTTGAAATCTCTAGAAAGGCAAATACTCCTTTCCGGTTTACAGGGCTATACTAGCAAGTACTAGTACTACAATAGTGGGCTCAAATAGCAATTTTGTCTCATGCAAGAGCCTGGCTATATGCGTGCTCCAAGGCTCCGCACCATGGCCCACCCCTACACAAAGACTGCCACGCGAGCGTTCGCAACTGCCACGTTCGGGTTGCGCTTGGCTCTTCGCCTCTTTGAGAAGACGAACAATGATGTTACTACTACTTCTACAGTATCGAATCCACTGTTACATGTCCGTCCACCGCGTGCGGGAAGGATAGCCACCGCGCGCATGGGCGAGGGAGAAGGCGTGTAGTAGTAGTAAAATCAAGCTTCTCCTTGTTGTACGAGTTGACATGAAACATCATAGCACTAGACCCACATGGTTGCCTCTAAACTTGGCTGAAAGACCTGCAACGTACAATACTCCATTTGCTACAACCTCTAAATTTACCCCACCACAAATTAAAATATATATTCCTGTCTTGACCAGATGAGCGTGCAAACTAGAATCACCAGGATGACAGGTAGGGCCAGAAGATTATTTTAATCAAAAAAAGCATGGAGCCGACCCCAACGATTTTAAGCTTACAGGCACGGTACACGCTATCCTAGAATACTCTACACATGAAACTGCCACACGAGCGTCCGGGCTGCACTTGGATCTTCACCTCTTCGGGAAGTCGAACAATGATGGAGTACTACTGCAATGGAGGAGTACTACAGTATGCTTATGGCCATCTGACACCAATTGAACTGCTGCATGTCCACCACGCGCGGGAGGGAGAGCGTGTAGCGAACGAAAGCTTCTCCTAGTCCTGCCAGCCACCACGCTCATGGGCGAGGGAGGGACGCAGCTTCATTGACTTACTGCTCCTTCCTTTGCGTCTATGACAGGTGGGGCCAACAGGTGGGTGGCCCACCTGTCATGCAGCCAAAGGCAGGTGCGGTTAAGGTAAGAGGGCGTTGTAGTAATCCAACTTCTCAGTCTTGTACGAGTTGACGCGACACATCAAAGCACTACACATGATATATTTCAATAATTTGCATTTACCGATGCATTAGTTACTCCCTCTGTTCCTAAACATAAGTCTTTTTTAGACATTTCAAATGGACTACAACATATGGATGTATGTAGACATATTTTAGAGTGTAGATTCACTCATTTTGCTTTGTATGTAGTCACTTGTTGCAATCTCTAAAAAAGACTTATATTTGTAAACGGAGGGAGTATAACGCATGCATGCATGCCGTGACTTTCCTTTTGATACTTGCATGTGTTGATTTGATGCACCTTGCCAAATTTTGACTATAAATTTAACTAACCAAATGTTCATGCATGTCACAAAAAATTACGGGGCTGTTTGGATTGTGTCTATGTTTGTCTTATGTTGCCACATTATTTTTGACACACTTGCCTAACTTGAGTTGCTCAAATTGTTAGACCCACTTTGGCTTGCCTAAGGGAATCTTGCCGCACTTTTTGTGTCTATGACATGTGGGGTTCACTGCTAATAAAAAAATTCTTGTCTTAGGTGTGGCTAGAACCAAACACCCACCTAACTTGGTCAAATTTTCCTAAGGTGAGGTGTGGCAAACTGTGGCAATATGTGGCTGGAAACCAAACAGCCCCTACATCATTGAAAACTATGTTCAAATACTAATCAAATGATATAATTTTTGTTAACATGCACATTTTGTCAGTTAAATCTTTGGTCAAAATTCAGCACCAATTACAAAGGGGCCCAATAAATATTGTACTCTCACATTTTGTTTTCAGGAAACTCCCACATACTCCGTCCGTTCCCAAATATAAGTATTTTTAGAGATTCTAACAAGTGACTACATATGGAGCAAAATGAACGAATCCATACTTTAAAATATGTCTACATACATCCATATGTTGTAGTCCATTTGAAATGTCTAAAAGGACTTATATTTAGGAATGGAGGGAGTAGAAAATATAAATAATAATGCATGTTGGGGCAGCCCACGTTTTCGATAATTTTAGCCATGGGCTTGTTCACAATTTTTACGAGGGGGTGGTTGTTCATTTAATGGAGGGTCTTGTACCAAACTTGAACGATACAAAGTGCGACCTGGCACACTGTAACACCACTTGGAATAAGGGGGTAGCTATATCAAAAAACAATCAACAACTAAAAAAGCGGCAACCTGGCATGTACACAAATTTAAACGATTGTTTTGATGGAGCGAAAAAGGAAAACTACCCCACTACGTATATATAGGTCGGAGCCTCCGCGTTTGCTTGCTAGGGTTGCTCTATTCACACACTCTCATCCTCTCCAGATCTAAACAAGATAGCGGTGGTAACACTGTCTTTCTCCCTTCAAAAAACACTATCTTTCTATCCTCACCGTCGGTTATAGATCCGGACTTATCCCCCTCCGCCGGTGAAGGGGAGGAGGGGCAGCATTTAGGCCGTTGTCGATAGCGACGGAGGAGACCCACTGCTGGCCGCACCATTATCTCTGGCCGAGCACCGGCGCGGGAGGTCCTCCTATCCCTTCGTCGTTGCCCTAGTGTGGGCGGATCTGGCCTCCCGCCGCCCACCTATCCACATCCCGACGACCTTCAGGTATATCTTCCTTCGAAACCGCCTTAGCTCTACTTCCCCAGCTCGCTACGTCGCTGCATGTGCATCATTTTCTGCCTCTCAGCCCCTCTCGACCGGATGGTCCAATGTCACCTTTTTTATATTTTTAGAGGTAAAGCTACTTCATGGATTCGAATCTTGTACTTGGTTCAAACAAGAAATAAAGTGGGGGTGGGGGAATTTAGTATGTACATCGGACTTGGTACAAACAGGAAGGAATGGGGGTGAAAGTAGTACAGGCTAGTCATCCAACCGGTCTCTTGGTCGAAAAGGGAAATATCGGGGTAACGTTGTACACAGTGGTATGACCAGGACTAGATGTACTATCCACATATAGGAGTAGGTGGCTAGAGTGAACAAAAATGGGACCAACCCAGATATGTTTCTTGGATGGACAGGTACTTATGCTGCTGCTATGTACTCCAAAGTTCACTCAGACAAGCATCGATGTTGACAAGAAGAAGTGCCTATATTCATTTGAGTATCAACCGGCGTCAACCAGTTGTCAAACTTCAAGTATTAGGAGAGTGAACGCCAAAAATATTGCTTGGCGCATAGCCCAGAAAAATGCAGTCCGGTCTTTGGTCCCAACTTGTGCCTTTTGGTTATCGGCACATATGGTAGCGAACTGTATGGCATGGAGTCTAAAGATTCCAGACAAGTTGGTTGACGCGTATATTCATCTCGCACTTAATTTGTCTGCATGTCAGGGATGCTCCACTTCAGTTGAACTGCACAAAAAATTTGGGTGGTTCATTTTCTCAACCGCCTCCTTTCTTGTCTGCAATGTAGAATTTTGGCGAGCTACAAGACCAAGATGAGTCAGTAAACTAGTTGGATGAAAGTAGTGGCCAAGTTGCTCAAACCTCCCTCGGCACGAGGTCACTATTTGAGGATAAACCTACAAGCAAAGTTTAGATTGTCTATGCTGCCTCTTATGTACTCGAAAGTTTACTCGTACAACCATTAATTTTAGCAAGAAGTACCTCCGACTGAACAACATTTACCAGTCTGTACCCTAGGTAATTAAAGTTCATCCATGGATGATATTGGCTGTGATCTCAATCATTTGGATGCATAAACATACTGAACATGTGTATATCCGAATCTTTTTGTGAATTATCTATGAATATTGTCGTGTGATCTATCAATCATTTGGATGCATAGACATGTTGGACTTGTGTATATATGAATCTTTTGAGTTGTTGATTGTGAATGTTGACTATGAATATGAACGTGTCCTGAGAACCTGAGTTTGATACGAATGTTTACCTTTGCAGTTGTACTTGTGTGTGAACTTGTTAGTATGCCTACTGTGGGATCTGTGACATGTGGGTGTCAACGACACACCTTCTTCCTGAGAAGAATTGCACCTGCTTTCTTAGGGTAGCAACGGCGCATCAGCTCTTTTAAATATTTTTGCTCTGTCTTCCCCCCTCCCCCACTCAACCCCTGTCGTAATGTTTTCGGCCTCAAAACAAACATAGTACTGTGTTGTTTTGGGGGCTTGGTGAAAAATCGAGTGCTGGTTTCTGTAGGTTGGCCCGCCCAGCAAATGGGCTGCTGGTCCACCACGGACTGGGAGGCTAAAAATACAAGTTGTATGGTGCAGAGGCAAGTAAAAAAGCGCCATCGAGATCCATCCACTGAAGAAAAAAAAATCGCTCATGATGTGCTTCTTCAGTCGCGCCGCCGGCCCCCTCTTTAATCCAGTTCGCTCAGGGATCTAGCTGGTATCATTTTTTTCCAGAGGGCAAACAAGTATCAGCTAGGCCTAGGTTTTGTTTTTAACATGCGTAGCCCACGACATACGGAGACAGTGGTTTCAACTTATTTTTTGAGGTCCATACCGGCCTATGGGCTTTTTCTTAAAGATCGGCAGCCCAATGTATTTTTCTTAATAAAACACAGATCTCTGTTCTATTTATCTATATATAAGAATAATAATGTTGTCTCCAATTTATGTTTTCCCTTCTAACCACATTATATATATTTATATTATTACTATTATCATATATTTTATAGAGACTTATATATACATTATAAAAATAGCCCACGTGTTATTAACTTAGAAAAGTAAATGTTTAATAGAAGTTGAGAAGGAAAATCCTGGTTGTTTTTGACTCACGGGCAAGGAAAATCCTGGTGATTGCATACAAAAGCTTGCGAAGATTTTAAGGACCAATGCAATAATAACACGCTCATTTTTATTTTGAGCAATAACTCGCTAATTTGTTAATTTTATATATAAAAAATGTGTCGCTCCGGTTTATTTTTTGATATTAATTGCTCCTTCTAACCTAACATTATATATAGAACGAGCCCAGATAATTCGTGTATTTCAAGAAAGTGCAAATGGGCTGGGATTTCTTAGAAAATATAAATGGGCCGCATTGACGCGAAATTATTTGTTCACCCAGCCCAGCAAATGGACAAAACATGGGTTAAATATATGCCACATTTTTGCAGGCTTGACATGTGGGCCAATAGGTCGAAGCCTACTGATACATCTCCAACGTATCTATAATTTTTGATTGCTCCATGCTATATTAACTACTATTTTGAATGTTTATGGGCTTTATTATACACTTTTATATCAGTTTTGGGACTAACCTATTAACCCAGAGCCCAGTGCCAGTTTCTGTTTTTACCCTGTTTTAGGGTTTCGAAGAAAAGGAAAATCAAACGGAGTCCAATTGACCTGAAACTTCACGGAACTCATTTTTGGAAGGAAAGAAGCCCAGAAGACTTGGAGTGCACGTCAGGGGACCTACGAGGAGGCCAGAGGTAGGGGAGCGCGCCCACCCCCTGGGCGCGCCCTCCACCCTCGTGGGCCCCTCGTGGCCCCCCTGACGTACTTCTTCTGCCTATATATCTCCATATACCTTAAAAACATCCGTGGGCACAATAGATCGGGAGTTCCGCCGCCAGAAGCCTCCGTAGCCACGGAAAGCCAATCTAGACCCATTCCGGCACCCTGCCGGAGGGGGCAATCCTTCTTCGGTGGCCATCTTCATCATCCCGGTGCTCTCCATGACGAGGAGGGAGTAGTTCTCCCTCGGGGCTGAGGGTATGTACCAGTAGCTATGTGTTTGATCTCTCTCTCACGTGTTCTTGAGGTGATACGATCTTGATGTATCGCGAGCTTTGCTATTATAGTTGGATCCTATGATGTTTCTTCCCCCCTCCACTCTCTTGTAATGAATTGAGTTTCCCCTTTGAAGTTATCTTATCGGATTGAGTCTTTAAAGATTTGAGAACACTTGATGTATGTCTTGCCGTGCGTATCTGTGGTGACAATGGGATACCACGTGATTCACTTGATGTATGTTTTGGTGATCAACTTGCGGGTTCCTCCCATGAACCTATGCATAGGGGTTGGCACACGTTTTTGTCGTGATTCTCCGGTAGAAACTTTGGGGCACTCTTTGAGGTTCTATGTCTTGGTTGAATAGATGAATCTGAGATTGTGTGATGCATATCGTATAATCATACCCACGGATACTTGAGGTGACACTGGAGTATCTAGGTGACATTAGGATTTTGGTTGATTTGTGTCTTAAGGTGTTATTCTAGTACGAACTCTAGGGCTGTTTGTGACACTTATAGGAATAGCCCAATGGATTGATTGGAAAGAATAACTTTGAGGTGGTTTCGTACCCTACCATAATCTCTTTGTTTGTTCTCCGCTATTAGTGACTTTGGAGTGACTCTTTGTTGCATGTTGAGGGATAGTTATATGATCCAATTATGTTATTATTGTTGAGAGGACTTGCACTAGTGAAAGTATGAACCCTAGGCCTTGTTTCAACGCATTGCAATACCGTTTACGCTCACTTTTATCATTCGTTACCTTGCCGTTTTTATAATTTCAGATTACAAATACCTTTATCTACTATCCATATTGCACTTGTATCACCATCTCTTCGCCGAACTAGTGCACATATACAATTTACCATTGTATTGGGTGTGTTGGGGACACAAGAGACTCTTTGTTATTTTGTTGCAGGGTTGTTTGAGAGAGACCATCTTCATCCTACACCTCCTACGGATTGATAAACCTTAGGTCATCCACTTGAGGGAAATTTGCTACTGTCCTACAAACCTCTGCACTTGGAGGCCCAATAATGTCTACAAGAAGAAGGTTGTGTAGTAGACATCAAGCTCTTTTCTGGCACCGTTGCCGGGGAGGTGAGTGATTGAAGGTATATCTTTAGATTTTGCAATCGAGTCTTTTAGTTTCTTGTTTTATCACTAGTTTAGTCTATAAAAGAAAACTACCAAAAAATGGAATTAAAGGTACCTCATATGCTTCATCTTTTTAATATCTATCATGAAAATAAGGATTCCGATAATTGTGCTCAAGTGCTAGAAGAAGAATGCATTAGAATGTTTGGCACTAAATATTTGAATGATGAGCATGATTGCAATGTTGTTAGTATGAATTCCTTGAATATCTATGATGCTAATGATATGCAAAGCCACAAGCTTGGGGAAGCTATGTTTGATGAAGATGATATTTTTTGTCCCCCAAGTTGTGGTTAGAAAATTTATTATGATGAAAGCATGCCTCCTATTTATGATGATTATATTGATGAAAGTGGATTTGGAAAGGTCATGACTTTATTTTGTGATGAATCCACTATTCCGGAAGAGGTTCCAATTGATTATGAGAACAAAGTTGCTATCTATGATGATTATTGTGATGACTTGTATGATATAAAGAATAATGATATCCATGAAACTTGTCATCATGATTTTAGTTTTCAATTGGATTATGCCTCACATGATAATTCTTTTGTTGAGTTTGCTCCCACTATTATTCATGAGAAGAATTTTGCTTGTGTGGAGAGTAATAAAATTTCTATGCTTGTAGATAATGAAAAGAATGCCTTAGGTGATGGTTATATTGTTGAATTCATTCATGATGCTACTGAAAATTATTATGAGGGAGGAACATATGCTTGTAGGAATTGCAATAATATCAAGTTTCCTCTCTATGTGCTTAAAGTTTTGAAGTTATGCTTGTTTTACCTTCCTATGCAAGTTGATTCTTGTTCCCACAAGTTGTTTGCTCAAAAAATCCCTATGCATAGGAATTATGTTAGACTTAAATGTGCTAGTCATATTCTTCATAATGCTCTCTTTATGTTACAATTCGTATATTTTATGTGAGCATCATTGAAATCATCATGCCTGGCTAGGGGCATTAAACGATAGCGCTTGTTGGGAGGCAACCCAATTTTATTTTTATTCCTTGCTTTTTGTTCCTGTTTAGTAATAAATAATTCATATAGCCTCTGTTATGATTGAGTTTTTTATGTTTTAATTAGCGTTTGTGCCAAGTAGAACCGTTGGGAAGACTTGGGGAAAGTCTTGTTGATCATGCTGTAAAAAACAGAAACTTTAGCGCTCACGAGAATTGCTGCCATTTTTATTTGGAGAGTGCTATTTAGTTAATTATTTTTGCAGATGATTAATATATAAATTCCTCAGGTCCAGCAATTTATTTGAGAATTTTATGAGTTCCATAAGTATACGTTTGATCCAGATTACTACAGACTGTTCTGTTTTTGACAGATTCTGTTTTTCGTGTGTTGTTTGCTTATTATGATGAATCTATGGCTAGTAAAATAGTTTATAAACCATAGAGAAGTTGGAATACAGTATGTATAACACCCATAAAAATAAATAATGAGTTAATTACAGTACCTTGAAGTGGTCTTTTGTTTTATTTCGCTAACGGAGCTCACGAGTTTTCTACTTTAAGTTTTGTGTTGTGAAGTTTTCAAGTTTTGGGTAAGGATTCGATGGACTATGGAATAAGGAGTGGCAAGAGCCTAAGATTGGGGATTCCCAAGGCACCCCAAGGTAATATTTGAGGATAGCCAAGAGCCTAAGCTTGGGGATGCCCCGGAAGGCATCCCCTCTTTCGTCTTCGTTCATCGGTAACTTTACTTGGAGCTATATTTTTATTTACCACATGATATGTGTTTTGCTTGGAGCGTCAATTTATTTTGTTAGGATTTTCTTGCTGTTATTTATAACAATGTTTTGCATCTTTTATTTCAATAAAAGTGGCATTGATAGCCTTTACTATGCCTATGTTACAAGTATACATGTTGCTGTTTGAAAACAGAAAGTTTACCGCTGTTGCAATAATTCCCTAGAAAAGTCAGAATATGATAAAATGTTGAAACCTTTTGCATATTAAGCTCTGATAAATTTAATACAGTGGGAATTTTCTTTCATAATTTTGGGAGATAGGGAAGTATGGATGTTGCTGCATTCTTTACAGACTGTCCTGTTTAGGCAGATTGCTGTTATGTTTGCATTGTTTGCATATGTTTGCTTCAATGATTCTATTTGAGGATAGGACTATTAAATATGCAGAGGCATTTAGTATGCAATGTTGAATAATAATTTTAGTAATTTGCTACAGTAGAGTATGATAAGGTTTTTGCAATGGTTTATACTAACTTATCTCACGAGTCCTTGTTGAGTTTTGTGTGGATGAAGCTTTTGAGATTTAGGGAGACCGTGATATGAGAGGAATTAAGGAGACACAAATGCTCAATATTGGGGATGCCCAAGGCATCCCAAGATAATATTTCAAGAAGTCTCAATCATCTAAGCTTGGGGATGCCCCGGTTGGCATCCCACCTTTCTTCTTCAACAACTATCGGTTAGTATTGGTTGATCCTAAGTTTTTGCTTCTTCACATGATGTTTGCTATTCTTAGATGTCATTTTATTTAGTTTTGCTTGCTGTTTGAATAAAATACCAAGATCTGAAATTATTAAATGTTAGAGAGTCTTCACATAGTTGCATAATTATTCGACTACTCATTGATCTTCACTTATATCTTTGAGAGTAGTTTGTCATTTGCTCTAGTGCTTCACTTATATCTTTAAGAGCATGGTGGTAGTTTTATTTTGAAGAAATAGATGAACTCTCATGCTTCACTTAGATTATTTTGAGAGTATTAAATATCATGGTAATTTTCTTAAATAATCCTAATATGCTAGGCATTCAAGATTAGTAAAAACTTTCATATAGAGTATTGAATACTAAGAGAAGTTTGATGATTGATGATTGTTTTGAGATATGGAGGTAATAATATCAAAGTCGTGCTAGTTGAGTAGTTGTGAAATTGAGAAATGCTTGTGTTGAAGTTTGCAAGTCCCGTAGCATGCATGTATGGTAAACGTTATGTAACAAATTTGAAACATGAGGTGTTATTTGATTGTCCTCCTTATGAGTGGCGGTCGGGGATGAGCGATGGTCTTTTCCTACCAATCTATCCCCCTAGGAGCATGCGCGTAGTGCCGAGGTTTTTGATGACTTGTAGATTTTTTCAATAAGTATGTGAGTTCTTTATGACTAATGTTGAGTCTATGGATTATACGCACTCTCACCCTTCCATCATTGCTAGCCTCTTTGGTACCGTGCATTGCCCTTTCTCACATTGAGAGTTGGTGCAAACTTCGTCGGTGCATCCAAACCCCGTGATATGATACGCTCTATCACACATAAACCTCCTTATATCTTCCTCAAAACAGCCACCATACCTACCTATTATGGCATTTCCATAGCCATTCCGAGATATATTGCCATGCAACTTTCCACCATTCAGTTTATCATGACACATTCATCATTGTCATATTACTTTGCATGATCATGTAGTTGACATCGTATTTGTGGCAAAGCCACTGTTCATAATTTTTCATACATGTCACACTTGATTCATCACAATCCTGGTACACCGCCGGAGGCATTCATATAGAGTCATCTTTTGTTCCAGTATCGAGTTGTAATCATTGAGTTGTAAATAAATAGAAGTGTGATGATCATCATTTTCTAGAGCATTGTCCCAAGTGAGGAATAAAAAAAGAGAAAGGCCATAAAAAAGAGAAGGCCCAAAAAAAGAGAGAAAGGCCATAAAAAAGAGAAGGCCCAAAAAATGAGAGAAAAAGAGAGAAGGGACAATGCTACTATCCTTTGCCACACTTGTGCTTCAAAGTAACACCATGATCTTTATGATAGAGAGTCTTTTGTTTTGTCACTTTCATATACTAGTGGGAATTTTTCATTATAGAACTTGGCTTGTATATTCCAACAATGGGCCTCCTCAAGTTCCCTAGGTCTTCGTGAGCAAGCAAGTTGGATGCACACCCACTAGTTTCTTTTGTTAAGCTTTCATACATTTATGGCTCCAGTGCATCCGTTGCATGGCAATCCCTACTCCTTGCATTAACATCAATCGATGGGCATCTCCATAGCCCGTTGATTAGCCTCGTTGATGTGAGACTTTCTTCTTTTTTGTCTTCTCCACATAACCCCCCTCATTATATTCTATTCCACCCATAGTGCTATATCCATGGCTCGCACTCATGTATTGCGTGAAGGTTTATGAGTTTGAGATTACTAAAGTATGAAACAATTGCTTGGCTTGTCATCGGGGTTGTGCATGATGAGAGCATTCTTGTGTGACGAAAATGGAGCATGACTAAACTATATGATTTTGTAGGGATGAACTTTCTTTGGCCATGTTATTTTGAGAAGACATGATTTCTTAGTTAGTATGCTTGAAGTATTATTATTTTTATGTGAATATGAACTTTTGTCTTGAATCTTTCGGATCTGAATATTCATGCCACAACTAAGAAGAATTACATTGAAATTATGCCAAGTAGCACTCCGCATCAAAAATTATGTTTTTATCATTTACCTACTCGAGGACGAGCAGGAATTAAGCTTGGGGATGCTGATACGTCTCCAACGTATCTATAATTTTTGATTGCTCCATTCTATATTATCTACTGTTTTGAATGTTTATGGGCTTTATTATACACTTTAATATCATTTTTGGTACTAACCTATTAACCCAGAGCCCAGTGCCAGTTTCTGTTTTTACCCTGTTTTAGGGTTTCGAAGAAAAGGAAAATCAAACGGAGTCCAATTGACCTGAAACTTCACGGAACTCACTTTTGGAAGGAAAGAAGCCCAGAAGACTTGGAGTGCACGTCGGGGGACCTACGAGGAGGCCATGAGGCAGGGGGCGCGCCCACCCCCCCTAGGCGCTCCCTCCACCCTCGTGGGCCCCTTGTGGCCCCCTGACGTACTTCTTCCGCCTATATATCTCCATATACCCTAAAAACATCCGTGGGCACAATAGATCGGGAGTTCCGCTGCCAGAAGCCTCCGTAGCCACCAAAAGCCAATCTAGACCCGTTCCGGCACCTTGCCGGAGGGGGCAATCCTTCTCCGGTGGCCATCTTCATCATCCCGGTGCTCTCCATGACGAGGAGGGAGTAGTTCTCCCTCGGGGCTGAGGGTATGTACCAGTAGCTATGTGTTTGATCTCTCTCTCTCGTGTTCTTGAGGTGATGCGATCTTGATGTATCGCGAGCTTTGCTATTATAGTTGGATCCTATGATGTTTCTTCCCCCCTCTACTCTCTTGTAATGAATTGAGTTTCCCCTTTGAAGTTATCTTATCGGATTGATTCTTTAAAGATTTGAGAACACTTGATGTATGTCTTGCCATGCGTATCTGTGGTGACAATGGGATACCACGTGATTCACTTGATGTATGTTTTGGTGATCAACTTGCGGGTTCCTCCCATGAACCTATGCATAGGGATTGGCACACGTTTTCGTCGTGATTCTCCAGTAGATACTTTGGGGCACTATTTGAGGTTCTATGTGTTGGTTGAATAGATGAATCTGAGATTATGTGATGCATATCGTATAATCATACCCACGGATACTTGAGGTGACATTGGAGTATCTAGGTGACATTAGGGTTTTGGTTGATTTGTGTCTTAAGGTGTTATTCTAGTACGAACTCTAGGGCTGTTTGTGACACTTATAGGAATAGCCCAACGGATTGATTGGAAAGAATAACTTTGAGGTGGTTTCGTACCCTACCATAATCTCTTTGTTTGTTCTCCGCTATTAGTGACTTTGGAGTGACTCTTTGTTGCATGTTGAGGGATAGTTATATGATCCAATTATGTTATTATTGTTGAGAGGACTTGCACTAGTGAAAGTATGAACCCTAGGCCTTGTTTCAACGCATTGCAATACCGTTTACACTCACTTTTATCATTCGTTACCTTGCTGTTTTTATAATTTCAGATTACAAATACCTTTATCTACTATCCATATTGCACTTGTATCACCATCTCTTCGCCAAACTAGTGCACCTATACAGTTTACCATTGTATTGGGTGTGTTGGGGACACAAGAGACTCTTTGTTATTTGGTTGCAGGGTTGTTTGAGAGAGACCATCTTCATCCTACTCCTCCTACGGATTGATAAACCTTAGGTCATCCACTTGAGGGAAATTTGTTACTGTCCTACAAACCTCTGCACTTGGAGGCCCAACAACGTCTACAAGAAGAAGGTTGTGTAGTAGACATCACCTACGCAGGGCGTTGTCAACTTGGTCAACAAATGATTATGACATCCACATCCATTGGATTTATATCCAACCGCCGGCATGCACCTTCAATCTCTCGTCTTCTTCCTCCAGCGTTGCCAGGACCACCAGGTCTGGCCTCCGGCAGCTAGCGGCACTGCTTAGCACGCATCGCTGCGAAGCGCTACCCCATCGCCGGCCAGGCTATCCCTCCACCCCTCCACACCCCCTGTTGTTCTGCACCAACTGCAGCCCCACGCCGCACCAGAACCAGTTGTAACCCTTCTCCTCATCTCAATCTGCGACTCCACTATTGTGTCTTCCCATCTCCGGGTCGTTCCCGTCCGGGGCCTCGCCGTCGTCCACCGCCTCGCTACGCTCGGTGCGGCGTGGTCAACAAACGAGAGTCATCGGAAGAGGACTGTATGTGGAGAGCCTGACGGCTGGAACCCACGAGGTCCATGGTCGCATGCAAGGAAAGTTCCTCCTTATTAAGCTGAAAAAATGTTTCCTCCCCCTGACAGCTGGGACCCACCGACTGTATCTTCACACGGAAGGAAGTACCTCCTTGTTATGCGAACAAATTTATTCCTCCCATTGACAGCTAGGACCCGTCAAATTTGGTGGCTGACTTGTGGGCCTACTAAGCGGACGTGTACGCAGGGCTTTGTCAACTTAATCAACAAATGATTCTAGCAACTGGACCGTTGGATTTTCATCCAACAGTCGTGCTCCTTCTTCAACCTCTGTTCCTGCTCCTGTATCCCGTGGGCGGCACCGCGGCAGTGCTGTCGCGCACCCGAACCAGTCAAGTTTCCCACTCCTCTCCATCTGCGACTCCACTGTCGCGTCTTCCCCATCTCCAGGTCGTTCCAGTCTGGGGCCTCGTCATCGTCCATCGGCCTTGTTGCACTCCGCATGGTGTGTTCAACATGGTCAACAACCGAGAGTCATCGGAAGATGACTGTACGTGAGAGGCTGACAGTGGGGACGCACCACGCCCATGGACGCATGCATGCAACTGCATCCTTTTTACCCTGATGACTCTCGGTTGAAGCGTACGTAGCGTTGTCATTCTAGTCATGAACATGTACGTACATACTGGTCAATGTAGAGGTGCGCACGTGTGGTAGTAGAGGCGCGCACGTAGCATGTACATGTACGTACAGTGGCCAGGGTGCAAGAAAGTAAATATGGCCACGTACGTACATACGGGCGGGGTCTCAAACGCCTACTCACGCATATGTATGGCCAGGGCTCGTGTACATGGCTGTGGCTGGGTCGGAACGAAGAAACTGCGTCATCGTCATGTTCATGGGGAGGCATTGGAATGCATCGTGTTCATCGGGAGGCAACGGAACGCGTGCTATTCATCGGGAGCCAACCGGCTTGGATGGAACAGGCGATGGAAACGAGGCCTGGCATACCGCAGAACAGAGGAAACAGCCTTATGTTTGACCGGCCACGGTGGAAACGGGATCCTATTCATCGGGAGGGGTCTGGCGTATCGCAAAACAGAGGAAACGGATTTGTGTTAGAGCGCTACGGTTGAAACGGGGGTCCTGTTCATCGGGAGGGGTGTGGCGTACCGCAAAACCGGACTCCATGGGATACTGTTCATCTCCACCGTCGACCTCCTCCAGCCTCCACGAGCTACTGTTCATCCATAGTCGACCTCCTCCAGCCTCCACCTGCGACTGTTCATCCACGGGCTCTTGTTCATCCAGCCTCCACCGCGCGCTCCTCCACCGGCTACTGTTCAGCCAGCCCTCTCCACAGGGGTCCTGTTCAACCACCCCTCCACGGGCTACTGTTCATCCAGCCCTCCACCGGCTACTGTTCAACCAGCCCTCCACCGACTACTGTTCATCCAGCCCTCCATGGGGTCCTATTCATCCAGCCCTCCACGGGGTCCTGTTCATCCATCGGCTCGACCGATCGGGGTACTGTTCATCAAGCGGCAACGGCCTCTACTACCACGGGTTCCTGTTCATCCAACACCCACCGGGAACAGTTCATCCAAACCCCCCAACAATGCTCACTGTTCATCTAGAGGCAGCATCGATCGGCTTCAGTTAGCAGCAGTAGCGAAGGAATCACTCGGATTCAGTTAATAGCAAGGGATCGATTGATCGCTCGAGTTTAGTGTAATGCATAGCCTGCAATGCAATCGCTCGGGTTCAGTTAGAGCCCAACGCCTCGCTCGGGTTTAGTTAGAGCCCAACGCCTCGCACCCATGCGCGTACATGTACGACAGAAACGCGCATCGCTCGGCTCCCGACCACCCACCGTAACCGGGAACTCCCTGATATTTTCCGCTCCCTCGCTTCTACCACAGTTTTTTCCGTCATGGACGGCCCAAATAATGTCATGCAGCTGCGTCTCCGGCCCGCCCAGGACAAAAAGCCCATTTTTCTGTCATGATTTTTTGTCAAAGAAGTAGGACCCCACCACATCTATGATGATACCGGGTTTTGTCACAATTATGGTCATTGAAGTGTCATAAGTATGACAAAAAAATTTCGTTCGGCCCAAAATGTCATGGATGTGTCTTTTTTTGTAGTGAATATATCAATCTTTACCTCTCGACCATTTCGAGACTCCTTGTCATGTCCGTCATCTCATTCGGGACTCCGAACAAACTTCGGTCATCAAAACACATAACTCATAATACAAATCATCATCGAACATTAAGCGTGCGGTCCCTATGGGTTCGAGAACTATGTAGACATGACCAAGACACATCTCCGGTCAATAACCAATAGCGGAACCTGGATGCTCATATTGGCTCCTACATTTCTACAAAGATCTTTATCGGTCAAACCGCATAACAACATACATCATTCCCTTTGTCATCGGTATCTACTTGCCTGAGATTCGATCATTGGTATCCTCATACCTAGTTCAATCTTGTGACCGACAAGTCTCTTTACTCGTTATGTAATGCATCATCCCGCAACTAACTCATTAGTCACATTGCTTGCAAGGCTTATAGTGATGTGCATTACCAAGAGGGCCCAGAGATACCTCTCCGATACACGGAGTGACAAATCCTAATGTCGATCTATGCCAACTCAATAAACACCTTCGGAGACACCTGTAGAGCATCTTTATAATCACCCAGTTACGTTGTGACGTTTGATAGCACACAAGGTGTTCCTCCGGTATCCGGGAGTTGCATAATCTCATAGTCAGAGGAATATGTATAAGTCATGAAGAAAGCAGTAGCAATAAAACTAAACGATCATAATGCTAAGCTAACGGATGGGTCTTGTCCATCACATCATTCTCTAATGATGTGATCCGTTCATCAAATGATAACACATGTCTATGGTCCGGAAACTTAACCATCTTTGATTAACGAGTTAGTCAAGTAGAAGCATACTAGGGACACTCTGTTTGTCTATGTATTCACACATGTACTAAGTTTCCGGTTAATACAATTCTAGCATGAATAATAAACATTTATCATGATATAAGGAAATATAAATAACAACTTTATTATT
Organism: Triticum urartu; assembly: GCF_003073215.2. Classification (NCBI taxonomy): domain Eukaryota; kingdom Viridiplantae; phylum Streptophyta; class Magnoliopsida; order Poales; family Poaceae; genus Triticum; species Triticum urartu. Next base: position 486,961,081 of record NC_053025.1, read on the forward strand.
GCCTCTAGGGCATATTTCCTTCACTACTCCCCATGCCATATGGGCAGTCAACAAAAATTGAGGCAGTCAACAATGGTCCAAGCCTTCCCTCATGAATTCAAGTAAGCCACCCGATCAACCAAAATACAAGTAAGATTTCATGGTCAACAAGTCAAAGGGAGAAGGTAAGACAAAATAATATGTCAAAGAAGCAAAGAAGCCCAAGCCCAAAGACGGGAAGATATATAGTTTTACCCTCCCACCTCCTTGCTTTAAGGTTAGCATTGGTCATTTGTTAAGGACCCCTAATCTATAGCCCCCCTCCCAGGCATGTAAGATCATGTACTCTCTGCTTGAATAAGCTAAAGAGGAGGGTCACTCTCCTCTACTAGCTCTCTCAAGAGAGTTAGAGAGGTCGAGATCAGAGTCTAAGGGACCTTCGAAGGCCTGAACTAGTTGTGATTCATGGGACTCCAAATGCGGTGATACTCTAAGTGTTATGTGCATCTGGTACCACTCTAGATGGTCCTAGGTCGTGCTTCCATGAGGCGACTGGACCTATCACTAGTACAATGAGGTGCTATACAAACAATTTTTAACCCCTTTCCGCGATGGCATTTTGAACTGTCGTCAAGTGAGTGGGGCGATAGGGGGGTCCTTCCCACACGTTTCAGATTTTAGTTGCATGTGCGATGCGGGGCATACGATGCAATTCAATGAACTGTTTGTGATCAGGCAGAACAATAGAAATGGGCAGCCAGATGAAGGCGTATGTGATATACGACATACAATACACTCGGATAAACTGTTTGTGATGAGGCGGAACAACAAAAACTGGCAGCCAGATGAAGGTGTGTGCGATATACGGCATATAGTTCACTCGGATGAACTGTTTATGATTAGGCAACACAAAAGAAATGGTCAGTCAGATCAAGGTGTGTGCGATATACGGCATAGGTTCACTCGGATGAACTGTTTTCGATTAGGCAACGCAACAGAAATGGTTCAGCCAAATCATGGTGTGTGCAATGGAGGACATACAATTTATTTCGATAAACTGTTTGTGTTGAGCCAAGAGAACAGAAACGTTTCACATAAACAAGATGTGTGTGATACGCGGCAAACATCCAATTACATAGGTGGCTAGTACACACATGACATTTCCACACACCAAAGTAAACTATTACATGCATAATTAACTAGGATAAATGATCATATTATCATCATCTACTTCTTATGACGCTTGCCGCCACTGCTCTACTAGGATAAATGGAACAATATTCTTTACTGTGAATAGCATGCTCTGTTGGGCACACAAGTATATGGATCATAGCCTTGGGCGAGCAATGTGCCCGCATGCGTCGTGCTAGCTCGATGTTCCTTCTATGCTAAGTTTCTGTTAATTGATGGCATTTTATGAACATGCCATCGTTTCCCGCCATTTCCTCACCGGTTTCCCGCTGCCACCCAGTGATATTGCGCATAAACCTAGGCGGCGCGCGACGCACGGAGGCAACAAGCACAGCCTGTAGCACATCCACCTTTTCCAAGCATGCCAACCCACCAAAGCACCGCCTCTGCCATCAACCTCCTTGACGAGGAAAACAAGAAGGCACCACGGCCTGTCGAGGCCGAGGCGCTCCTCGACAATGTGATGGACGACACCATGATGTGCATCATCGCCAGGGTTGAGCAGACCCTTAGTGCATGGCGCTTCAGCATCGCGGATCAAGATAGGCATGTCAGCGCCAAGATAGGCGTGCCACATGATCGATGGAGTGCCACAGAGCAAGCTAGGTGCATCCGTGACAATAGGTTGTGGCTCGCCGCACAGCGAGACCGTTGGAGTGCCCCAGAGCGAGAGGCGCGGCACGGCGCATAGCAAGAGCGGATCCATCAGTGCTTGCCTGCTGTCGACAGGGAGTCGCAGTTGGGTACACGTCCCGTCAGTACCCCCATTCCTCACCAGGAGTGGGCAGAGGCCTTCTGTGTTGTACTTGCACTAGAGGTCGGCCGTGTCGTACTTGCACCGGACGCCCGCCGCGTCATTCGCATGGGTCGCTCCGTTCGCCTTGTCCGCGGCCCGCTCGATGTCAACACGCTGGTCGCTAGGCTCGACCGCCTCCTTGGCCCAGGTGTCCACCTAGGCGCAATAGAGGAACATGTCCGTCGCATCCTCGAGTTGATGATCTCCGATGAAATAGCCAACTTGGAGCTCGAGATCGCGCTCCAGATGTACCGCGAGCGTGTCGATCGCTTGGACAAACGCCTGCACGAGTTCATGCAGATCCAAGAGCTACCATAGGCAAGAGCTGCTGGTCATGGTATCGTGGACGCGTTTTATTTTGTTGAGTTGTTTCACGTGGATCGCTATGTATTCACATCAATCATAATATTGCTCTATTTCAATGTATGTACTCCGTCTTCCGTTCTTATATGTTCTGTTTCAATGTCTGTGTGTATATGCTTTCCATTGTATATATGTGGATGATAACAGCTAGATACAAATCAGTATGCGAAAACAGATAGAAAATTGAATTCATAATATATATTAATTGTTCATTAGTTCATCACAGAATATATATATATAATATCATCACATATACATGGTGATACTTAAATACTAGGTACAATGCATAAAATTGAAAACGAACAATACTAGAACTAATAATCCCTCCTGGGGACAGTATTCCAGCAGCCCCTCGCCAGCAGCTCCCTGGTGCATGGCGTCTTCCCAGCGCGGAGGCACTACACCGCTTCCTCCACCTCGCAGCGCTTGACGTACCGATCTGCCTCTTGCTGGCGGACGAGCGTGAACGATCTTGCCATTTTGTTGGGCGCCCAACGGAGCTCCTCATCAGTAGAACGCTGGAGCTTATCGACCCACCTCCACATAGCAATGAGGCGCCTAACGCCTATGACCTTCCTCCTGAAGTACCCGTCTTCGTACACCTTCCGCACGACGACACTCCCGCTCCCAAATCTCCACCGCCTCCTTTTTCCAGGCAGCATCACGGGCTTCACAGGCCGCCTGGTACCTGGCTTCCTCCTCCGTCATCTCCTTCTTGAACGCCACTTGTCTAGCTTTCTCAGCCGGAGGCAACGATTTCCATAGACAAAGATTGTACTGGCCCCAATACCGCTCCAAAGTTGGGGGGTCCTCCTCGTCGCCGATCTTCGACTGAGCGTCCTCGGGGGGTGGTGCCTCCTCGTCGGCGCGTGGGTAGATCGACGGAGCCATGGCAGAGATTTGAGAGATAGAGAGAGAGAGAACGAGCGAGCGAGGGAAGGATGTAGATGATAATGCAGGCGGGACAATGTGAGCAAGTTAGTACTTATTGGCGGTCGTAATCTAGATCGGCGTGAACAATACACACGCCGATCGTCAGAATTTACGAGTATTGTAGTTTGAATTACACATGATTCCCGTAGCAAAAGTCGTGTGTGAACTTAATAGCTGACGGTTTCCAATACAGAACCGTGTCTGATTAATAACCTGCGCCACTCACCTTCCAAACCTCGAGGCACAAAATAGAGTGCCAATCGTGTGGGCCCGGTTGTCTTGCCAGATCTTTAGTTTTTCTTTTTTGAACACCAGATATTTACATCGTCTGATCATTTTTTAATTTTTTGGAATTTAAATGCCATGGCACTCCATGCATGTGTCCAAACCATGACACCAATATATTTGAAAATTCATTCCAATTTACTGCACATGGAATTAAATCGCACACAAGTACACAAATATTTTTCTTCAAACCGTTATGGTTAGCAGCTACATGTACATGTAGTACAAATTTGGATTACGGTCATTAAATGACTAGAAAATCACTTAAATGTCTTAAAAAGGTCAAATGACCCCTAAAATTTTCCAAATTTTGACATGACAGTTGTATTAGTGCAGGTTAATTGTAGAATTTTTTTGAAGCCCATAAGAGGAAGCTATTCGACATCAAACATGCATTGTTCTCTCTCGGAACCACAAGCCTTCTAGTGAGTTGCTCCGGTTTGTGAGGGGTGTGTGTCCAAACTTTCTTCAAATATACCAATTTTTTACCACATCATCTTGGTGGCATGACATTACGTCACGCAAGGTTTTATGTGTTTTTGAACATTTTTTATTTTTTTTGGAATTTGAATGGCATGACACTCCATGCATGTGTCTAGGCCGTGACACCGATATGTTTGAAAATTCCTTCCATTTTACTGCACATGAAATTAATTCACACACAAGTACACAAATATGATTTTTCAAACCGTTATGGTTAGCCGTTGCATGTAGATGTAGGTCAAATTTGAATTACGGTCATTAAATGGCTAGAAAATCACTTAAATGTCTTTAAAAGGTCAGATGACCCCTAGAATTTTCCAAATTTTCACACGACAGTTGTATCAGTGCACGTTAAATGTAGAAATTTTTTGAAGGCCATAAGAGGAAGCTATCTCCCGTTCATCACCAAACATGCATTGTTTCGTCTTGGAACCACGAGCCTTCTAGTGAGTTGCTCCGGTTTGTGAGGGGTGTGTCCAAACTTTTGTCAAACAGGCTAATTTTTTTTACCACATCTTGGTGGCATGACATTACGTCAAGCAAGGTTTCATGTTTTTTGATCATTTTTAATTTTTTTGGAATTTAAATGCCATGGCACTCCATGCATGTGTCCAGGCCGTGACACCAATATGTTCGAAAATTCCTTCTACTTTACTGCACATCGAATTAACTCGCACGTAAGTACATAAATATGATTTTCAAACCGTTATGGTTAGCCATTGCATGTAGATGTAGTTCAAATTTGAATTACGGTCATTAAATGGCTAAAAATCACTTAAATGTCTTAAAAAGGTCAAATGACCCCTAGAATTTTCCAAATTTTCACATGACAGTTGTATTAGTGCACGTTAAATGTAGAAAAAAATTGAAGGCCATAAGAGGAAGCTATGTCCCATTCATCATCAAACATGCATTGTTCCCTCTCGGAACAACGAGCCTTCTAGTGAGTTGCTCCTGTTTGCGAGGGGTGTGTGTCCAAACTTTCGTCAAACACGCTAAATTTTTTATCACATCATCTGGTGGCATGACATTACATCAAGCAAGGTTTTATGTGTTTTATGATCTTTTTTTATTCTTTTTGGAATTTAAATGCCATGGTACTCCATGCATGTGTCCAGGCCGTGACATCAATATGTTTGGAAATTCCTTACAATTTACTGCACAAGGAATTAACTCATACACAAGAACACAAATATGATCTTTCAAACTGTTATGGTTAGCCATTGCATGTAGATGTAGTTCAAATTTGAATTACGGTCATTAAATGGCTTGAAAATCAATTAAATGTCTTTAAAAGGTCAAATGACCCTTGTAATTTTCCAAATGTACAAATGACAATTGTATTAGTGCATGTTAACTGTAGAAATTTTGTGAAGGCCGTAAGATGAAGCTATCGCTCGTTCATCATCAAAGATGCATTGTTCCCTCTCGGAACCACGAGCATTCTAGTGAGTTGCTCCGGTTTGTGAGGGGTGTGTGTCCAAACTTTCATCAAACATGCCAATTTTTTTACCACATCATCTTGGTGCCATGAGATTACATCAAGCAAGGTTTCGTGCGTTTCTGATCTTTTTTAATTTTCTGGAATTTAAATGCCATGGCACTCCATGCTTTGTGTCATAGCCGTGAGACCAATATGTTTCAAAATTCCTTTCAATTTACTGCACATGGAATTAACTCGCACACAAGTACACAAATATGACTTTTCAACCCGTTATGGTTAGCTTTTGCATGTACATATAGTTCAAATTTTAATTACGGTCATTAAATGGCTAGAAAAGCACTTAAATGTCTTAAAAGGTCAAATGACCCCTAAAATTTTCCAAATTTTGACATGACAGTTGTATTAGTACTACATATTTTCTCATACATTTAAAACACCACCCGTTGCCACTTCACTTCAAATTGTCTTTCACAGCTAATAAAAAATATCAACAACATCACACACCATTTTTGTAGGAGCCGTTTGCGATGAAAATTCGTGGGTTTATTTAAGTCTTCCTCCTTAACCTGCGTCAGCTCGTCTGCTCCAGTGCCGGCAACCCCCGAATCCACGAATCCCGATCCCCATTCCCGCAACCCCTTCTTGCAAAGATGACGTTGTGGAAACACTTCGTGAGGGCCCGTATGGCGGCCGCATCCTCCCCGAGCGCCGCCACCTGCGCCGAGAGCGCGACGCCTACGTCGAGAGTGCCACCACATCCGCATTGAGCATGGCCGCATCCGCCGAGAGGGCGTTTGTAGCAGCCAAGATGGCTGCAGCAGCTGCAAATGCCGAGAGCGCTCGAGCTGCCATCCGTGCCGCCGATGTCGCCCTGGCCCTGGTCGAGGCCATCCATGCCAAGATCGAGGATGCACTCATACGTCTCCAACGTATCTATAAATTTTGATTGTTCCATGCTATTATATTATCTGTTTTGGATGTTTTATATGCATTAATATGCTATTTAATATTATTTTTGGGACTAACTTATTAATCCAGAGCCCAGTGTCAGTTTTTGTTTTTCCTTTTTTTTGAGTTCTACAGAAAAGGAATATCAAACGGAGTCCAAATGGAATAAAACTTTACGATGATTTTTCTTTGACCAGAAGACACACGTAGGACTTGGAGACGAAGTCAGAAGAGTCTGGAGGGATCCACAAGCCCTCAGGGCGCGCCCTAGGGGGGCACGCCCCCTATCTTGTGGGCCTCACGGGACTCCTCCAACCCTAATATTTGGCCTATAAATTCCCAAATATTTCCAAATGACCAGAAGCGTGCACCAAAATACTTCTCCGCCGCCGTAACCTTCTGTACCCGTGAGATCCCATCTTGGGACCTTTTCTGGCACCCTAGCGGAGGTGGATTCGATCACGGAGGGCTTCTACATCAACTCTATTGCCCTTTTGATGAAGCATGAGTAGTTTACCACAGACCTATGGGTCCATAGCCAGTAGCTAGATGGCTTCTTCTCTCTCTTTGATCCTCAATACCATGTTCTCCTCGGTGTTCTTGGAGATCTGTCCGATGTAATCTTATTTTGCGGTGTGTTTGTCGAGATCCAATGAATTCTGGATTTATGATCAGCTTATCTATGAATATTATTTGAATCTTCTCTGAATTCTTATGTGCATGACTTGATATCTTTGTATTTATCTTCGAATTATCGATTAGGTTTGGCCAACTAGATTGGCTTTTCTTGCAATGGGAGAGGTGCTTAGTTTTGGGTTCAATCTTGCGGTGTTCTCACCCAGTGACAAAGTAGGGGTAGCGAGGCACGTATTTGTATTGTTGCCATCAAGGGTAAAAATATGGGATTTTCATCATATTGCTTGAGTTTATCCCTCTACATAATGTCATCTTACTTAAGGCGTTACTCCGTTCTTTATGAACTTAATACTCTAGATGCATGCTGGATAGCGGTCGATGTGTGGAGTAATAGTAGTAGATGCAGAATCGTTCCAGTCTAGTCGACACGGACGTGATGCCTATATGCATAATCATTGCCTTGGATATCGTCATAACTTTGCGCTTTTCTATCAATTGCTCGACAGTAATTTGTTCACCCACCGTATTATTTTCCTTCAAGAGAGAAGCCTCTAGTGAAACCTATGGCCCCGGGGTCTATTTTCCATCATATATTTTCAGATCTATAAACCAAAAAAACCACAAAAAATCTCGCTCCAATTTATTTACTTTACTTTGTTTTATGTTTTAGTAATCTTTTATATCTATCTCTATCAGATCTCACCTTTGCAAGTGACTATGAAGGGACTGACAACCCCTTTATCGCGTTGGGTGCAAGTGTTTGTTTGTTTTTGTAGGTGCATAGATTGGGGACTTACTTGTATCTCCTACTGGATTGATACCTTGGTTCTTAACTGAGGAAAATACTTATCTCTACTTTGTTGCATCGCCCTTTCCTCTTCAAGGGAAAAACCAACGCAAGCTCAAGAAGTAGCACGCACACGCCAAGATATTCCAGGCCACCTCAGAATCCAGCATGGAGCACCCGCTTCCTCATGAGATCGTCGAGTGGGAGCTGGAGATGCAGGAGGTAGCGAAGATCGAGGAGCTCTGGGAGGAGGAGCTGCTCGTGGACGAAGTCGAGGTAGAGAAGAGTCTGTCCGTCAAGGAATGGTCGAGGAATCGGCACTGGTGTACCAGCGCGAGCTCTGACGCAACCACTACTACGAGTACTACAACCTTGAGGGTGTCGACAAGAACGAGGACGAGGACGCGGGCAACTTCAGCAGAGGGACGTGGAGTCCACCAACGGTGGCATGTCACTAGGACAAGTCATCGACGTCTCATCTCACACCGACGATGCATAGGCCGGCGCGGCGGCGGCTTTGTTAAAATTATGCGTACTTAGGCTTTGTTTTTAATGCTGGTCTTTTGCTAGAGCAATGTTTAGGTCAACTGGCTCTATTTAATTACTAAAATTGCTTGATTCAATAAGTGTGGTCTGTGTGTTGTACGCTCTTTTGTGTGCCCAAATTAGCAAGCGATGTTAAATTATGCAATGACGTGGATGGATAGTACCCAGGGAAATTTCCACCAAAATTTGAATTATCAAACTCATCCCATGCACGTAAAGTAGAAGAATCGTTTGCGATGCACACAATCGTTCAAAGTGAATGGTGTCTAGCGGCACCGCGCGCAAAGTTTCCCTTCACATTTCGAAAATTTTGGCCTACCGCCGAAATATCTACCCCTGCCCCCTTCCCCACCCCCTTTTCTCCCCAAACACAGGTCACATTTCCCATGTTTCCTCCTTCCTTCCCTCCGAAGCTATATCCGCTTCCTCGCTCTCGCCGTCTCGCATCCTATCGCCGGGGTCGCCATGGTCTTCTTCAATGACTTCTCCTACGGTTCCTCTCCGAGGATGACTCCTTCACTACCTGGGTATGCCTCTCTTCTCTCTTGGGTTATGACTTGGAATGAAGGATGTTAACCCGACAGTCGATTTGAGTCATTTCTTCCTCTTGTAGCTCCCTAGGACCATCAGTTGCAACAAATGGAGCGGGGTGGCTAAAGATCTGCCTGCTCGTTGTCACCATCAATCTCCATGCATGAAGTTAGTTGTGTTTGAATCTTTGGATAGTGGGAGGAAGTTTCTGGCATGTGCATAGAAAGTTAGCCCCACTTTCATTGTTACAAATCATTTGTTAGATGTGATTCAGATACTGTCACTGTGCTATGTTATTCTGGATGCTAAGACAGTGACACAGTTTGCACCTAGTATCTAAAAATGTTGCCATCTCATCAGCGGTGCCATTAGAAAATTATTTGGCACTGCTTCAGCAATTTGTGCAGCCAACCTTGGTCCACAAATCCGAGCAGCCAAGCAGTAAAATACTAAATCTTCATGGCACGAAGGAACTGGGCATCGGAGCAACTAGGTGCTCCGGAGTTCGGGTCCCTAATCTTTTCCACTGCATCGGCTTGCCAATGCAGGGCACCGGTGCCAAATGTAGCAATAGTTGTCGTCTTTACACCGATTTTGGCATACATAGTGGACGACCTTAGTGATATTAGTACTATGTTACTAAATTTGTGCATGTACACACCTGTTAGTATCAATTTGATGTCATCCAAACACTGTTGCTATGTTGTTGCAGTTATATTTAGCTTCCTCATAAAATGTTCAATTTGTTATTTATAGTACATGACTAAGAACTTGTAGCGTTGTTGTGGTTAATTATAGCTTTTGATGTTTCAGAATTTAGTTGTTGTCTCAGTAGCAATTAATTCATTTGCACATTGATCTTTTTGAGAAGATATGTCATAATTAACCTGTTTCTTCAGTTTTTCAAAATATGGTGATTTTCTATGTTGCTAGAAACCCATTTCCCCTACAATTGTTACTGATCTAGTTTAAATATTATAGGATGAACGAAAGTATTCTTACCTGGAGTGGGTTGATCAAGAGTGGCCACAATCTTTCAAGATGTGCCTAGCAAAGCTCTGGAGCATGTATGAGGAAGAGAAAAAAGGTAGGCTGATAACCCACAAGTATAAGAGTGTTGAACCCAACGAGGAGCTAAAGGCAGAACAAATACTCCCTCAAGTTCTATCCACCATCGATACAACACTACACACACTTGAAGTTTGCTTTACCTAAAACAAGTATGAAACTATTTTGCAAGAATAAAACTATGAGTACTTTGCGAGAATAAAACTATGGATAAATTGCAAGGTAATAAAAGTAGATAGCTTTTGTCAACAAGAAAGTCATTTGTCCCTAGGTAATCAATAATAAGTATCGGTAATCATTCTTGCAATTTTATATGAGGGAGAGGCATGAGCTAACATACTTTCTCTACTTGGACCATATGCACTTATGATTGGACCCCTAGAAAGCATCACCAACTAATAAAGATCATTAAGGTCGTGAAACCCAACCATAGCATTGAGTATCAAGTCCTCTTTACTCCCATAGGCCATAACCCACTTATCCGCGTTTAGGCTGCTGTCACCCTCGCAACAACGATAATAAGCAAACCATGAACATATTGCAACACCCTACAATAGGGGTCGCCTCCATTTCTGTGACACGGAGGGCACCGTAGGACAGCACCATAAATAAAATATACAATCATACCAACCAAGATCATGATTAACCCATAGGACAAAATAGATCTACTCAAACAGCATAGGATAGCAAAATATCATTGGGACATAATATATGGAGTTGAGCACCATGTTTAAGTAGAGATTACAATGGGGAGAAGAGATGTTACACCATTTCATAGAGGGGGGGGGAAGTTGGTGTTGACAGTAGCAAGGTTGTTGATGTAGATCGCCGTCACGATCCTTGCCCCGGGAGAGAGGGGGAGAGAGCCTCCCTCCTTCTTCTTCTTCCTTGGCCTCCCCCCTAGATGGGAGGAGAGTTCCCCCTTTGGTCCATGGCCTCCATGGCGGCAGAGGGGCGGGAGCCCCTCTGAGATTGGATATGTCCCTCTGTTCTCTTCTGTTTCGCGTTCCCCAAATCTGGCCCTTCACCGTTTCTTAAATTCCCGGAGATCCGTAACTCCGATTGTGCTGCAATTTTTACACAATTTTTTTCCATAAATTATCTTTCTTTCGTCAGAAGAAGGGATCCAACCGACTTTCAAGGAGGGCATAACACACCTAGGTGTGCCAGGGGTGCCCGGCGTGCCCTGGTGGGTTGTGTTCACTATGGGCCCCTGTTTGCATTGATTCCAAGTCCCAAAAATCATAAATATTCCAAAATAATTCTCTGTAAAATTTTATCGTGTTTGGACTTCGTTTGATATGGATATTCTGCAAAACAAAAAACATGCAACAAACAGGAACTGGCACTAGGCACTGGATCAATAGGTTAGTCTAATAAATCATATAAAATGTTGCCAAAATATGTGAAAGTTGTATAATATTGACATGAAACAATCAAAAATTATAGATATGATGGAGACGTATCATAGGCTTGGAGAAAGTGTTGTCAACGCTGAAGAATATTTGAAGATGCGGGATAAAAAAGGAAGATGGAGAATGAGCTCAGATTTTTTAAATTAGACTGTGCTAAGATGGTGTTGGCGAAGGAGGAAGCACTTTCCCAGTTGGACAGTGCAAAATAGGTTCTTACTGAACTAAAAGCACAGGTGGATAAGACGAGCCTATATGATCTCGATTAGGGAAATGAATATATTGTTCTAATATTGTTCTTATGAAGGTGAACTAGCTATATGTTATATTGTGTTGTTTTCAGGTAGCTATCGTACTGTGATGTTAAAATATATTTATGTGCCTGATATGAAATTGGCAAATAGCTATTTGATATGAAATGTGAATTTGCGTAACACTGGAATTATTATTGTAAACTAATAAACCTGCTAAATGGGTCATGGAACTTTGCAAACGGTTCTAGCAGTAAAAGCGCTTGTGATGGATAGCCCAATGCCATACAGTTTTCTTCATCAAATCGTGTGTGATGTAGTTGAGTAAAAGAAAATTGGTTAACCGAGGAAGAGCGTGTATGATAGTTACACCTATCACACACGAGGCTATACATAAAACTGTGTGGGATGTATATACCAATGGAAACGTTTTCCTTGGATTGACTGTGTGGGATGTACATACGAACGGAAATGTTTTCCCTAGATTGACTGTGTGGGATGTACATAAGAACAAAAATGTATTCCTTGGATTGACTGTGTGGAATGTACATAACAAACGGGTTTGTTTGCAGCTGACTGTGTGGGATGTACTTACGACCGTAACCGATTGGGCCTGTATAACCGTATTTGATCGCTCGCCCATCGCACCTGACCTTATTTTGCCGAGCGTGTGTGACCGGAGGGCCTATCCCCAACGGTTTCTGGGTCGTGTGGTAAGGACCCCCCTATCACCCACACTCACTTGGCGACAGTTCAAAATGCCATCGCGGAAAGGGGTTAAAAACTGTTTATATAACACCTCGTTGTACCAGTGTTTAAGTGATTTTCTAGCCATTTAATGACCATAATTTAAATTTGAACTACATGTACATGCAACAGTTAACCATAACAGTTTGAAAAGTCATATTTGTGTACTTGTGTGCGAGTTAATTCCATGTGCAGTAAATTGGAAGAAATTTTCAAACATATTGGTCTCACGGCTATGACACAAAGCATGTAGTTCCATGGCATTTAAATAACAAAAAATTAAAAAAATCAGAAACACATGAAACATTGCTTGATGTAATGTCATGTCACTACTGGAATCAGGATCTTTGTCATTAGCCTGTTCTTTGTCGTCTGCTAGCTGGCGGCAAAGGAGGTATTTGCCATCAGCATACAGAAAGTTGACGGCAAAGAAAGAGCGGACGGCAAAGAAGGTGTTTGCCGTCAGCCTGCTCTTTGCCGTCCGCTAGCTGACGGCATAGAAACTAGTGAGAACCACCTAACGAACAATTTATTTGCCATCCACTAGCTGACGGCAAAGCTTCGTTGCCTTCTGCTAGCAGACGACAAAAAAGTGGCCAAACTAACGTCCGTTAGCTAGGCTCTTTGTCGTCTGCTAGCAGACGGCAAAGGAAGTGCCCTCACTAAAATGCCAATGACACCCGCGCCCCATCTCTCTGTCCCCTCTCTCTTCGCCCCGCGCCACCCCGCCCCCGTGCCGCCGCCGCCCCACGCCACCCCCGTCGTCGCGCTGCCCCCGCCACCCACGCGACCCCCTCCTCTGCCCCACGCCATCCCAGTCACCGCACCACGGCGCGCCGCCGCCGCCCCACGCTACTCCCGTCGCCGCGGCGCCCCTCTCCTCCAGCACGCGGACACCCTGCCGCTCCGGCGCCCCCGGCTCTGGTGAGACCTCTTCTATTTTTTTTGTTTCTATTTTTTAAGTTTAGTTTAGGTTTACTTTAGGTTTGGTTTATTTAGGTTTACTTTAGTTTACTTTAGGTTTAGTTGAAGTGATTGGTAGGCCTAGTGATTGTGCGATTCTATGATCCTCATATGAATTCTGGAAATGTTTGAAGTGAGACAAGCCTACTAATGGTCAAAATTTCTGATACGGAACCGCTGAATACATGCCGCAAGTTGATAAGATCAAAATCTAGCAGCTGCATCTGGTAAAGCTGCTTCAGTGTGCTTGGTAAATTACTCTGCATTTAAAGCTAGTACAGAAAGCAAGATACCGTAGATTCTTTAATTGACCGATAGATTCTGGGACTGAGAGCATATCTTGTTTATAAATAGATACACCAAATCCCCTACTAAAAGCAATTGCTAGTACCCTTAGTTTCGCCAGCCTCTTGAGTATACTCTCGATGACTTTTTCCTCAATCGGTGTATGCCATTTAACAACATTAATGATGAGAGTATGTAATTTCCCAATTCAAGAATCTTCCTAGTAATCAATGTTGCATCATAATTGTCAACAAAAAATATGGTGAACGTCTCTAGGAACATCTCTTGTCCAGCCTTCTCCTTTCAGCCTCATATTATTGTAAATTCTGAAGCAGTTTCTTCCAGCTACTATCCCTGCTAAATCACAACAGATCATGAATTATATAGTAGTCCTTAACAAAGTAGTCCAAGAGGAAGTCTGGGTCTCCTGGTTGAAGAAATGAGATCGACAATGGTTCATTAAAGATTTCCTGACCAACATCTTCAATATCACCCCTTCACCCGTGTTTCTTATGAACCCTTCCGCCATCCATACACTACTAGAATTACCTATTGTCTTACCCCAGCTTGCATTTCCATACCTTTCTTGTAATAGGATCCTATGGCAATGTGATGTGGTACTTGTTCTGATTTGCATAGAAAGTAAGCTGATTTTAGGACACTGCCCTTAGTTTCTGATTTGAGGTAATGTTTGTTTGCTTGGTGTGTGTCAATCTCAAAATGGCAGACAAAACATGACAAGGGGAAAAATCCACATACCAAGGATAGGTCACCTGTATGTCAACCTAGAGCCACCTAAATCCACATAGCAAGGGTAAATCTTGTGCTGAGCTCTAGTATGTCAACCTATAGACCACCTAAAATATGGTGCAACTATGATTGTTGCCACAAGTATTCCAATGTGATCACACCACAAGGAACTTTAGGTTTAGTTTTGATTAAGAAGAAAGAAGACAGATGAAAAAAATAAGAAGAAGAAGAAGAAGAAGATAAAGAGGAGGAAGAAGAAGTGTATTTTTTTCCCTATTTTTAGATTACTATGCTCTGTTTTTCAACATTTTCAGTTTTTTTGCATGTCTAAAGAAATCCCCAGTTTTGAAGGGTGCTAATTGCCATTGCCAACTAACCTTCCAAATTAATTAAGTGTTGTTGATGTTGTTGGCCACAAGTGCATTGCCTTTTTTCTCGGTTTTCTTTCATGTCTAAAAACTTGGCTCTGTTCCAACTATGTCCATTAATCAAATATGAAACAGTTGATAGATATGGTTCTAGATACTAATTGGTCTCTTGTGCTGCTTATCAGAGATGGGGGGAGGCCGCCACCGCAGGCTACGCTCTGCCACACTGGAGTATGACTTGGAAGGTTTCGAGTTCTTCACGATCATACTTGAGAATTCCTCCAAGAGGCAGGTATATAAAAGGAGAGATCTCCCATTCACCCATCTCTTTATCATAACTCTGTTGTTTGCTACATCACTCCTTGACCCACGTTGCAGAGGCTGCCTTACACTTTTATGGAGATGCTCGACGGCCATCGGCCAAAGAATGTGAAGCTGCGACAGGCCGGCAGCGGGCTTCGCGGGCCTTGGGACATGGAGGTGGTGATCAGGAATGACCACATGTACCTATGTTGTGGCTGGGAGCAGTTCGCCCGTGCCTACGACCTGAGGCATGGTTACTTCCTTGTCTTCAGGTACGACGGTGATGCCATGCTCACCGTGAAGGGGTTAAACATGACTATGTGCCGCATGCGCTACCAGGACGACGATGATGCCAGTACGCTCTGCCTCTTCTTCCTCTCCATTTGGCTTTGTCTCACACCGATTGTTAAAAAAACTTTGTTGCATTTGGTCGGGCAATCAGAGCAGCGGCAGCGACTCTGGCTATAGCAAAAGCAGCAGCGAGTCTGGCTACAAGGAAAGAAGCAGCGAGGATGATCCGGAATGGAGTGGGGAAGAAGAGGAGCAGAGTGGGGATGAGGAGGTGCAACCTATTCTGTCTGACGATGACCTCGCGATGGTGGTGGCTGACGATGGCCAAGCGATGGTGGTGGCTAACGATGGGCAAGAGATGGTGGTGGCTGAGGATGACCTAGCGATGGTGCTACCTGAAGATGGCCTTGTGATGGTGGTGGTGCCTGATAATGACCTCGTGATGGTGGTGGCGCCGGCGATCCCACAGCTAGGCGACATGACCATGCCAATTGTGGTAGAAGAGTACATTACACTACCTCGCCGCTCTAAGCACATCAAGATGATGAAGGAGAAGGAGAAGAAGGAGGAGTGAACTATGTCAGGTATGTCAGATCTCCAAAATGATCTATACTTAGCTTTGTTTCCTCCGAAATGACCTAAGTTAGCTCTAATATGCTATGTTATCTCTAATATGCTTAGTTACCTAGATTTGCTCAATAAAGACCTATACTTAGCTTACTTCTGTCAAAAATGGCATAATATGCTTAGTTAACTCAAAATGGCATAATTAGTTAAGTTAGCTCCAAAATGATCCATTTTACCTAGGTTAGCTCCAATATGATCCATTTTACCTAGGTTAGCTCATATATGATTCATTTTAGCTAGGTTAGCTCCAAAATGAACCATTTTACCTACGTTAGCTCAAAAATGGCATAATTACTTATGTTAGCACAAAATGACCTATACTTACCTTATTTTCCTCCAAATTGACATAATAAGCTTAGTTAGCTAAAAATGGCATAATTACCTATGTAAGCTCTAAAATGACACAAATAAGGAATAAGAAGAAGAAGAAGAAGAAGAAGAAAAACAAGGAAGAAGAGAAAAAGAAAGAATAGAAGAAGAAAGAGAAGAAAAAGAAATAATAAAAGAAGAAGAATGAGAAGGAAAAGGGTAAAAACCTTCTTCTTCTAGTCTTCTTTTTCTTCTAGTCTTCTTCTTCTTCTAGTCTTATTCTTCTTCTTCTAGTCTTCTTCTTCTTCTTCTCCAAAATGACCTAAGTTAGCTCTAATATGCTTAGTTACCTAGCTTAGCTCAATAATGACCTATACTTAGCTGCTTTATATCAAAAATGGCATAATATGCTTAGTTCACTCCAAAATGGCAAAATTAGCTAGGTTAGCTCCATTTTACCTAAGTATGCTTACTTCTTCTTCTTCTTCTTCTTCTTCTTCTTCTTCTTCATTTTCTTCTTCTTCTAGTCTTCTTCTTCTAAGTTTCTTGTTTCCCATTTTGCAGATTTCATTTACTTCACGGAAGCTCATGGATGGAGTGCTTCTTTTCCCTTTCTGCTTTTCTTTTGTATCGATGAACAATGTGGAACTTGTTATATGGATGGATGGATGGATGGATGGATGGATGGATGGATAGGTGTTGGATGAACAATGTGAAACTATTGTAATATGTATGGATGTCGTCAGCCAGCAGACAGCAAAGCGCACTATTAACCCCCTAGCAGCCATAAGTTGCCACGTGTGCCGTCCAGGTCCTTTGCCGTCTGCTGGCGGACGGCAAAGACCCTTTCATCTTTGTCGTCCACCAGCAGACGGCAAAGAGCCCTTCGCCGTAGCCTATTCAGCCGGACCTGTTGACGTCTACTGGCGGACGGCAAAGGCCTTTGCCGTCCGCCAGGCATGCCTTTGCCGTCAACCATGGCAGATGGCAAAGTGCCTGATTCCTGTAGTGGGATGTATATACCAATGGAAACGTTTTCCTTGGATTGATTGTGTGGGATGTACATACGAACGAAAAAGTTTTCCCTAGATTGACTGTGTGGGATATACATAAGAACGAAAATGTATTCCTTGGATTGACTGTGTGGAATGTACATAAGAAACAGAAACGTTTGTTTGTGACTGACTGTGTGGGATGTACTTACGACCGTAACTGATTGGGCCTGTATAACCGTATTTGATCGCTCGCCCATCGCACACTACCTCATTTTGCATAGCATGTGTGACCGAAGGGCCTATCCCTGACGGTTTCTGCGTCGTGTGCGAAGGACCCCCCCCCCTATCGCCCACACTCACTTAGCGACGGTTCAAAATGTCATCGCGGAAAGGGGTTAAAAACCGTTTGTATAACACCTCGTTGTACCAGTGTTTAAGTGATTTTCTAGCCATTTAATGACCGTAATTCAAATTTGAACTACATGTACATCCAACAATTAACCATAACGGTTTGAAAAGTCATATTTGTGTACTTGTGTGCAAATTAATTCCATGTGTAGTAAATTTGAAGAAATTTTCAAAAAATATTGGTCTCACGGCTATGACACAAAGCATGGAGTTCCATGGCATTTAAATAACAAAAAATTAAAAAAGATCAGAAACACATGAAACCTTGCTTGATGTAATGTCATGCCACCAAGATGATGTGGTAAAAAATTTGACATGTTTGACGAAAGTTTGGACACACACCCCTCACAAATTAGAGCAACTCACTAGAAGGCTCTTGGTTCCGAGAGGGAACAATGCATGTTTGATGATGAACAGACAATAACTTCCTCTTATGGCCTTCAAAAAAATTTCTACAATCAACATGCACTAATACAACTGTCATTTGAAAATTTGGACAATTCCAGGGGTCATTTGACCTTTAAAGACATTTAAGTGATTTTCTAGCCATTTAATGACAGTAATTTAAATTTGAACTACATCTACATGCAACAGCTAACCATAACAGTTTGAAAATCATATTTGTGTACTTGTGTGCGAGTTAATTCCATGTGCAGTAAATTGGAAGGAATTTTCAAACATATTGGTGTCACGGCCTGGACACATGCATGGAGTGCCATGCCATTTAAATTCCAAAAAATTAAAAAAAAATCAGAAACATATGAAACCTTGCTTGATGTAATGTCATGCCACCAAGATGATGTGGTAAATTTTTTGGCATGTTTGAGGAAAGTTTGGACACACACCCCTCACAAACCGGAGCAACTCACTAGAAGGCTCGTGGTTCCGAGAGGGAACAATGCATGTTTGATGATGAACGAGCGATAGCTTCCTCTTACGACCTTCAAAAAATTTCTACAGTTAACGTGTACTAATACAACTGCCATTTGAAAATTTGGAAAATTGCAGGGGCCATTTGGGTCATTTGACATTTTAAAGACATTTAAGTGATTTTCTAGCCATTTAATGACTATAATTTAAATTTGAACTACATCTACATGCAACAGCTAACCATAACGGTTTCAAAAGTCATATTTGTGTACTTGTTGCGAGTTAATTGATGGAAATATGCCCTAGAGGAAATAATAAAGTTGTTATTATTATATTTCCTTATTCATGATAAAGGTTTATTATTCATGCTAGAATTGTATTGATCGGAAACTTAAATACATGTGAGGATACATAAACAAAATACCGTGTCCCTAGTGAGCCTCTACTAGACTAGCTTGATGATCAAAGATGGTTAAGGTTTCCAAACCATAGACATGTGTTGTCACTTGATAACATGTCCCTAGTGAGCCTCTACTAGACTTCCTCTTACATCATTAGGATAATGATGTGATGGACAAGACCCATCCGTTAGCTTAGCATATGACTGTTCAGTTTATTGCTAATGCTTTCTTAATGTCAAATACATATTCCATCGACTATGAGATCATGCAACTCCCGGATACCATAGGAATACCTTGTGTGCTACCAAACATCTCAACGTAACTGGGTGATCATAAAGATGCTCTACAAGTATCTCCGAAGGTGTCTGTTGAGTTGGCATGGATCGAGATTAGGATTTGTCACTCCGTGTATTGGAGAGGTATCTCTGGGCCCTCTCGGTAATACGCATCACAAGAAGCTTGCAAGAAAAGTGAATAAGGAGTTAGTTATGAGATGATGTATTATGGAACGAGTAAAAAGACTTGTCAGTAATGAGATTGAACTAGGTATGAAGATACCGACGATCGAATCTCGGGCAAGTAACATACCGACAAACAGAGGGAATTACGTATGTTGTCATAAGGTTCGACTTATAAAGATCTTTGTAAAATATGTAGAAACCAATATGGGAATCCAGGTTCCGCTATTGGTTATTGACCGAATAGGTGTCTCAGTCATGTTTATATCATTCTCGAACCCGTAGTGTCCGCACGCTTAACGTTCATTGACGATATAATATTATACGAGTTATGTGATTTGATGGCCGAATGTTGTTCGGAGCCCCGAATGAGATCATGGACATGACGAGGAGCTCTGGAATGGTCTGGAGGTAAAGATTGATATACGTGACGATGCTATTTGGTCAACAGAAAGGTTTCACAGTGTATCGGGTAGTCATCGGGTCACCGGAAGGGGTTCCTGGAAGCCCCGAGAGGTTAATGGGCCTTATGGGCCAAGAGGGGGAACACATCAGCCCACAAGGGGCTGGCGCGCCCCTTCCCTTGGCCCCCGACCCTAGGGATGGAAAGGGGGGCTAGCCCCTCTTTCCTTCCCTCCACCTAGGAGGAAGGAAAGGGGGGCACCTCCTCCTGCCTTCCCCCCGCAGGCATACAAGGAGGGGGCGCTAGAGGGCAGGAGCCCAAGGGGTCCGGCTGACCACCCTTGGGGCATCTCATGGCTGCCTGCCCTCCCCCACCTATATACATGAGGGAGGGGGGCCACACAAAGACCACGACAATCTCTTAGCCGTGTGCGGTGCCCCTCTCCACAGTTTAGTCCTCCATCCAGTTTTTCCGTAGTGCACGGCGAAGCCCTGCGGGAATAAGTTCACCATCATCGTCACATGCTGTCGTGTTGCCGGAACTCATCTACTACTTCGCCCATCTTGCTGGATCAAGAAGACGAGGACGCCATCGAGCTGAACGTGTGTTGAACGCTGAGGTGTCATACGTTTGATACTTCATCGGTTGGATCGCGAAGGTGTTCGACTACATCAACCGCGTTATTAAACACTTCCTATTTATGGTCTACGAGGGTGTTGGAAATATTCCCTAGAGGCAATAATAAAATAGTTATCATTATATTTTCCTTGTTCATGATAATTGTCTATTGTTCATGCTATAACTGTATTAACCGGAAACTGTAATACATGTGTGAATACATATACCACAACATGTCCCTAGCGAGCCTCTAGTTGACTAGCTCATTGATCAATAGATGGTTATGGTTTCCTGACCATGGCATTGGATGTCGTTGATAACGGGATCACGTGATGGACAAGACCCAATCCTAAGAATAGCACAAGATCGTGTAGTTCGTTTGCTAGAGCTTTTCTAATGTCAAGTATCATTTCCTTAGACCATGAGATTGTGCAACTCTTGGATGCCGTAGGAATGCTTTTGGTGTATCAAACGTCACAACGTAACTGGGTGGCTATAAAGGTGCACTACAGGTATCTCTGAAAGTGTCTGTTGGGTTGGCACGAATCGAGACTGGGATTTGTCACTCTGTATGATAGAGAGGTATCTCGGGGCCCACTCAGTAATGCATAATCATAATGAGCTCAATATGACTAAGGAGTTAGCCACGGGATCATGCGTTACGGAACGAGTAAAGAGACTTGCCGGTAATGAGATTGAACAAGGTATGGGGATACCGACGATCGAATCTCATGCAAGTAACATACCGATGGACAAAGGGAATTGTATACGGGGTTGATTAAATCCCCGACATCGTGGTTCATCCAATGAGATCATCGTGGAATATGTGGGAGCCAATATGGGTATCCAGATCCCGCTATTGGTTATCGGCCGGAGAGGTGTCTCGGTCATGTCTGCATGGTTCCCGAACCCGTAGGGTCTACACACTTAAGGTTCGGTGACTCTAGAGTTGTTATGGGAAATTGTATGTGGTTACCTAAGGTTGTTTGGAGTCCCAGATGAGATCCCGGACATCACGAGGAGTTCTAGAATAGTCCGGAGGTGAAGATTTATATATGGGAAGTCCAGTTTCAGTCGCCGAAATAGTTTCGGGGGTCATCGGTATTGTACCGGGACCACCGAAAGGTGTCCGGGGTCCACCGGGTGGGGCACCTACCTCGGAGGGCTTAGTGGGATGAACATGGTTGGGAACCAGCCCCCTAGTGGGCTGGTGCGCCCCCCCCCCCCAAAGGGCCCAAGGTGCCCAGGGTTGAAAACCTTAAGGGGTGGGGCGCCTCCCACATGCTTAGGGGGCAAGTCTCCCCTTGGCCACCCCCTCCCCTCTAGATGTATCTAGGGGGGCCTCCCCCCTCTCCCTTCACCCTATAAATAGTGGGGGTGGGAGGGCAGCCGCACCCTTCCCCTGGCATAGCCCTCCCCCTCCAACTCCTCCTCCTTCTCCGTAGTGCTTGACGAAGCCCTACCGGAGAACCACGAGCTCCACCACCACCACCACGCCGTCGTGCTGCCAGAGATCTCCCTCAACTTCTCCTCTCCCCTTGCTGGATCAAGAAGGAGGAGATGTCCCCGGGCTGTATGTGTGTTGAACACGTAGGCGCCATCCGTTCGGTGCTTTGATCAGATCTTTCGCGATTTGAATCGCCGTGAGTACGACTCCATCAACCGCGTTCTTGTAACACTTCCGCTTAGCTATCTTCAAGGGTATGAAGATGCACTCCCTCTCACTCGTTGCTAGCATCTCCTAGATTGATCTTGGTGACAGTAGGAATTTTTTTGAATTATTACTACGTTACCCAACAGTGTCATCGTGAGCTAAGTCTATGTGTAGATTCTATGCACGAGTAGAACACAAAGTAGTTGTGGGCGATGATTTGGTCAATTTTCTTACTGTTACTAGTATTATCTTGATTCAGCGGCATTGTGGGATGAAGCGGCCCGGACCGACCTTACACGTACGCTTACGTGAGAATGGTTCGAGCGACTGACATGCACTTGATGCATAAGGTGGCTAGAGGGTGTCTGTCTCTCCCACTTTAGTCGGATCGGATTCGATGAAGAGGGTCCTTATGAAGGGTAAATAGCAATTGGCATATCACCGTTGTGGCTTTTCCGTAGGTAAGAAACGTTCTTGCTAGAAACCCATAATAGCCACATAAAACATGCAACAACAATTAGAGGACGTCTAACTTGTTTTTGCAGGGTATGCTATGTGATGTGATATGGCCAAAAGGATGTGATGAATTATATATGTGATGTATGAGATTGATCATGTTCTTGTAATAGGAATCACGACTTGCATGTCGATGAGTATGACAATGTCAGGAGCCATAGGATTTGTCTTAATTTATCGTATGACCTACGAGTCAATATAAACGCCATGTGATTACTTTACTTTATTGCTAACCGTTAGCCATAGTAGTAGAAGTAATAGTTGGCGAGACAACTTCATGAAGACACGATGATGGAGATCGTGGTGTCATGCCGGTGACGATGGAGATCATGTCGCACCTCGAAGATGGAGATCAAAGGCGCAAGATGATATTGGCCATATCATGTCACTTTATGATTTGCATGTGATGTTTGTCATGTTTACATCTTATTTTCTTAGAACGATGTTAGCATAAATAAGATGATCCCTCACTAAAATTTCAAGAAATGTGTTCCCCCTAACTGCGCACCATTGTGAAGGTTCGTTGTTTCGAAGCACCACGTGATGATTGGGTGTGATAGATTCTAACGTTCGCATACAACAGATGTAAGCTAGATTTACACATGCGAAACACTTAGGTTGACTTGATGAGCCTAGCATGTACACACATGCCCTCGGAACACGAGAGACTGAAAGGTCGAACATGAGTCATATAGTAGATATGATCAACATGGAGATGTTCACCGTTGATGACTAGTCCATCTCACGTGATGATCGGACACGGCCTAGTCGATTCGGATTATGTATCACTTAGATCACTAGAGGGATGTCTATCTGAGTGGGAGTTCATTAAATAATTTGATTAGATGAACTTAATTATCATGAACTTAGTCTAAAATTGTCTTTATAATCTATCTTGTAGATCACCAATGGCCCACGCTAATGTTGCCCTCAACTTCAACGTGTTCCTAGAGAAAACCAAGCTAAAAGACGATGGTAGCAACTATACGGACCAGGTCCGTAACTTGAGGATCATCCTCATAGCTGCCAAGAAAGCATATGTCCTTGAAGCACCGCTAGGTGACGCACCCATTATCCCAGCAACTCAAGACGTTATGAACGCCTGGCGGTCGCGTAGTGATGATTACTCGCCGATTCAGTGCGGCATGTTTTACAGCTTAGAACCGGGGATCCAAAAGCGTTTTGAGCAACATGGAGCACATGAGATGTTCCAAGAGCTGAAAATGGTTTTCCAAGCTCATGCCCGGGTCGAGAAATATGAAGTCTCCGACAAGTTCTACAATTGTAAGATGGAGGAAAACGGTTCTGTCAGCGAGCATATACTCAAAATGTCTCGGTTGCACAACCGCTTGTCTCAGCTGAGAGTTAATCTTCCAGATGACTCGATCATTGACAGGATCCTCCAGTCGCTTGCACCTAGCTACAAGAGCTTTGTGATGAACTATAATATGCAAGGGATGGAGAAGTCCATTCCTAAGTTATATTCAATGCTGAAATCAGCGGAAGTGGAGATCAAAAAGGAACATCAAGTGTTGATGGTGAATAAAACCACTAGTTTCAAGAAAAGCAAAGGTAAGAATAACTTCAAGAAGGACGACAAGGGAGTTGCCGCGCCCGGTAAGTCAGTTGCCAGGAAGAAGCCAAAGAATGGACCCAGGCCTGAGACTGAGTGCTTTTATTGCAAGGGAAATGGTCACTGGAAGCGGAACGACCCCAAGTACTTAGCGGATAAGAAGGCCGGCAACGCCAAAGGTATATATGATATACATATTATTGATTTGTACCTTACCAGCGCTCGTAGTAGCTCCTGGGTATTTGATACCGATGCGGTTGCTCACATTTGTAACTCAAAACAGGAGCTGCGGAATAAGCAGAGACTGGCGAAGGACAAGGTGACGATGCGTGCCGGGAATGGTTCCAAGGTCGATGTGATCGTCGTCGGCACACTACCTCTACATCTACCTTCGGAATTAGTTTTAAACCTCAATAATTGTTATATTAGTGCCAGCTTTGAGCATGAACATTGTATCTGGATCTTGTTTAATACGAGATGGCTACTCATTTAAATCCGAGAATAATGGTTGTTCTATTTATATGAGAGATATGTTTTATGGTCATGCCCCGCTGGTCAATGGTTTTTTATTGAATCTCGAACATGATGTTACACATATTCATAATGTGAATGCCAAAAGATGTAAGGTTGATAATGATAGTCCCACATACTTATGGCATTGCCACCTTGGTCATATTGGTGTCAAACGCATGAAGAAACTCCATGCAGATGAACTTTTGGAGTCTCTTGATTATGAATCATTTGACACGTGCGAACCATGTCTCATGGGAAAAATAACCAAGACTCCATTCTCCGGAACAATGGAGCGAGCAACCAACTTGTTGGAAATAATACATACTATGTATGCAGTACAATGAGCGTTGAGGCTCGCGGTGGCTATCATTATGTTCTCACCCTCACTTATGACTTGAGTAGATATGGGTATGTCTACTTAATGAAACACAAGTCTGAAACCTTTGAAAAGTTCAAGGAATTTCAGAACAAGGTAGAGAATCAACGTGACAAGAAAATAAAGTTCTTACAATCAAATCATGGAGGAGAATACTTGAGTCACGAATTTGGCACGCACTTAAGGAAATGTGGAATTGTTTCACAACTCATGCCGCCTGGAACACCTCAGTGTAATGGTGTGTCCGAACGTCGTAATCACACTCTATTGGATATGATGTGATCTATGATGTTTCTTACCAATCTACCGCTATCATTTTGCGGTTATGCTTTAGAGACTGCCGCATTCACTTTAAATAGGGCACCGTCGAAATCCGTTGAGATGACACCGTATTAATTATGGTTTGGGAAGAAACCTAAGCTGTCGTTTCTGAAAGTTTGGGGATGCGATGCTTATGTTAAGAAACTTCAACCTGAAAAGCTCGAACCCAAATCGAAAAAATGTGTCTTCATAGGATACCCTAAGGAAACTATTGGGTATACCTTATGCCTCAGATCCAAAGGCAAGATCTTTGTTGCCAAGAATGGATCCTTTCTAGAGAAAGAGTTTCTCTCGAAAGAAGTAAGTGGGAGGAAAGTAGAGCTTGATGAGGTATCCCCTCTTGAACCGGAGAGTAGAGCAGCACAAAAAAGATGTTTCTGTGGTGCCTGCACCGACTAGAGAGGAAGTTAATGATGATGATCATGAAACTTTGGATCAAGTTGCTACTTAACTTCATAGGTCCACAAGGACACGTTCCGCACCAGAGTGGTACAACAACCCTGCCCTGGAAATCATGTTGTTAGACAATGGTGAACCTTCGAACTATGAAGAAGCGATGGCGGGCCCGGATTCCAACAAATGGCTTGAAGCCATGAAATCTGAGATAGGATCCATGTATGAAAACAAAGTATGGCTTTGACGGACTTTCCCATTGATCGGCAAGCCATAGATAATAAGTGGATCTTTAAGAAGAAGACTGACACAGATGGTAATGTGACCGTCTATAAGGCTCGTCTTGTCGCTAAGGGTTAGCGACAAGTTCAAAGGGTTGACTACGATGAGACCTTCTCACCCGTAGCGAAGCTGAAGTCCGTCTGAGTCATGTTAGCAATTGCCGCATTCTATGATTATGAGATCTAGCAAATGGACGTCAAAACGGCATTCCTTAACGGTTTCCTTAAGGAAGAATTGTATATGATGCAGCCGGAAGGTTTTGTCGACCCTTAGAATGCTGACAAAGTATGCAAGCTCCAGCGCTCCATCTAACAGGTTTTTTACATCACCGTTTGCGATTAATGCATCGCATACAGTTTCATTGAAGGGTCTCTGATTGTAGTGCTGCGTTAGCAGCATCCTGCAGTAGTGATAGGGGAGTATGGGGGAGCAATCTACTTGTCTTCATCAAGCCAACGCAATCAAGAAATGTGGTCCAACTTGAGGAACTCAAGATTGTCATCATCTAGCTCAAGTGGACTATGTGCAACGCAAAGGTTTGCCCTTGATGGGTTTTCTATTTTACCGGTCTCATGGTGGTAGTTGGGAGACCGGGTTATAGGATCGGGTGGCGTACTATCAAGGGGGCTCTCAAGTAAGTAGCTTGATAGTATCATTAGTAGAGAGCTCAAACTATTGTATCCTTGCATATTATTTCTTGGTTCTTGTTTGGTTCTTCTCTTTGTGAGCTTTAGTTCTTATGGTCATCTTCATGACAAGCTCGAGTTCGTCGAAAATGGAGTTCATATGCATCTTCTATGATGTTTTCGATGTTGGAGTTTTTGCCGGTTCTTTATTCATAGAGGGTTCACATCTCTATATCATTGACATTTTTCTACTGCCTCTTCTCACTTTAACCAGTCATTGTTCGGATAGTACTCGTTGCCATCTATCCAACAAGCTTGAGTTTGCTCAATTCTGAGCTCATATGCAGAAGTTATGGTAGTTCTGGTTTTCTTGCTCCTTCTGTTTTGCTTGGGCAGTTTTCCAGCTTGAGCGGTAGTAGAGCGGTAGTAACTCTTCCCCGAGCGTAGTACCTCTTAGGTGGTACTTCCGCTGACCAGCTCCGCTTCCACTTCCACTTATTTTTATGCTTCTATTACCCAATCCGCTTGAGCAGTAGTAGAGTGGTAGTACCTCTCTAAGCGGTAGTACTGCTCCCCCGAGCGGTACTACCTCTCAAGCTGAAAAACTGCCCAAGGTCCCCAATGGTCCCTATCTTTCTAGCTCGTGTTCTTCCCCCATTGTTGACCTTCTTCGATCTTGCTTTCTTTCAATCCCTCCATGGATTCTTGCTAGTTTTGGGGGGAAAGAGAGAGGATGTCTAGATCCACATTTCCACCAATCACTTGGTCCTCTATGTGAGGGGAACCCCTTGGATCTAGATCTTGGAGTTCTTGGTGTTCTCCTTGTTCTTCCTCTCATATTCCTCCATAGCTTTTGTTGTTGTGGTGGGATTTGGAAGTGAGGGACTTGACCACTTCGTGTGTTCTTGCCATTGCATTAGTTTGCATCGATTTGAGTTCTCCACGGTGATATGTGAAAGTGAAAGTTGAGAAGCTTGTTACTCTTGGGTGTTTAGGCACCCTAGAGCTTGTGCCTCTTGGATGCTTGGGCGCCCTAGATAGTTGGTGGTGCCGCGGAGCTCAATCATTGTGGTGAAAAGCTCTGGGACAAGTATCGAGGTCTCCAATTAGGTTGTGGAGATTGCCCCGAGCAATTTGTACGGATTCCGGTGACCACCCCCAAGGGTTGCCAAAGTGTACGGGTTCAGTGACTGCCCTCAAGGGTTGCCATTTATATGGGTTCGGTGACCGTCCTTAAGGGTCCCTTAGTGGAATCACAACATCTTGCATTGTGCGAGGGCGTGAGGATATTACGGTGTGTCTAGTAGCTTCTTGGAGAGCATTGTGCCTCCACACTGCTCCAAACGGAGATTATGATCCGCAAGGGTGTGAACTTCGGGATACATTATCGTCTCCGCGTGCCTCGGTTATCTCTTACGCGAGCCCTTTACTTATACACTTTACTTTGTGATAGCCATAGTGTTACATGTTATATATCTTGCTATCACCTAGTTGTTTATATTGGTTAGCATAAGTTGTTGGTGCACATAAGTGAGCCTAGTTGTTAGGTTTTGTGCTTGACAGATTAAATGCTAGTTTTATTCCGCATTTATTCAAGCTTAAACCATAATTATTTTAAAACGCCTATTCACCCCCCCTCCCCTCTAGGCAACATCCATGATCTTTCGGGGGGGTCTTTAAAAAGAAATAAATTCCTTAATGAAATGGTATGATGAAAAAGAAGGAAGTGTGGAAAAAATGACAAAAAGATATTGGAACATTAATTTGAAAGAGATGATAGAAGCATGACTTCATTTTGGTCATGGTATTAAAAATAGAATCCTAAAATGGCCCTTACATTTCGGCAAAGCGTAAAGGTACTCATATTATAAATCTTGCTAAAACGGCTCATTTTTATAAGAAGCTTGTGATTTAGTTTAGCAAGTTAAGGGGAAAGGTTTCTTAACCGTTGGTACCAAAAAAAAAGAGCAAAAAGATTTTGTAGCATCAGTTGCAACAAGGGCTCATTGTCATTATGTTAATAAAAAATGGTTCAATGGTATGTTAATGAATTGGCTCATTGTCATTATGTTAATAAAAAGTGGTTCAGTGATATGCTAACAAATTGGCCGATTAATTAGACTTTCTCAATTTAGAGGGGTGTGGGGCTTTGCGGGCATTCATACCACTGTCACGCACGCCTCCGATAACTTGACCACACCCAAAACCTCTCCTTTGCTCGTGGCCTTTCCGGTCCGGAGCAACTGTTGCCTCGAGTCCCAAGTGGGCGGTCCGTCTCGCATGTTCTACTCATTCGCGCCGACGACCGCACCTTCACTTCACAAGTCTCATTCAGGTCCCTCATGGAGACCACGAGATGGACCTGGCACCGCTGGAAGGGAAGAACAAGGACGTGGAGGACGGGCACTGTCGCGGGCTAGGTTCAGGTCCAGCCTTAAAAAGAATTATTGAAAATGTAATGAATGTGCTTCGGTTTATATGAAAATCATCTGCTTTACACGAATTTTGTCCAGTTTATTGAAATTCACTTTGAAATGTATGTGTGCACGGTTGAATGGCCAGTTTTTGCATCAATATTCGCGGACTGATCGCCATTGGTCCGTGGTCGGATTCGGTGTCCCAATTAGGGATCAACGTTGGAAATGCCCTAAAAGCATCTAGTAGGTGAGCTGAATCCCCTCCTCGCAAAATCAATTTAGGATTCGCCCTAAATCAATTTTGCATGCAGTTTATTCCCTGCATGGAACAAACACAGGATCTGATACAGGATAATTTAAAAACTTCAACAAAACAAGTTACCGCTACATAGTAGATAGTCCGGAGCTTGCTGGAATTCATCACAAACAAACTAAACAAACTTAAACTAGAAACTACGGAGGGTCGGCCGCAGCTTATGGCTTCACGCCGAGGTAGAACTCGCAGGCGAAGCGGTAGATGGTGTAGGCGAGCTCGTACTCCGTGTGCACCGCCTCGAAAGCGTCCGGCGACGCCCTCTTCACCGGCGTCCAGCGCCTCCTTCGTGGCGAAGCGCATGATTTCCGCCTTGCGGAGAGCCTCCGTCGACGACCACAACGCCTCATACAGCGGAAGCGCCGCCACCCGTGGCTCCCGCTGCGGTTGCACACCTGGGCCGAGCGCCACGGCTCGACTGCGAGCTGCCGGCCTCCGCGTCGTGTTGGCCACGCTTGCGCGACGGGGAGCCCATGTCCACAGCCTTCTCTCGACATGGGTGCGCTCGCTTGAGCTGCAAAAAAACGGTGTCCAAGGTGAAAAAGAAAGCGGCGGAGGGGAAGAGGAACATGGCGGATCTATTACGAGACGGTAGACTTAAATCGCTCCCTCCCCGTACATATAGCGGCTGGAGGGGCGGTTTGCGGGCCGCCCGTATAAATTTTACAGTCTGCTGCAAATTTGTCAGACATATTCCAGCCCGTAAAAGCCCGAATATGCTATAACGCTGGAGATATAAGGGTTGGCGGCACGATAGAGATGCTCCAAGGTGGTACACTGTTGGCTCACATGGCCTAATATCTTCCTGAAAATGCAACGAAAATTAGTGTAAACAGGTTTTGTCTATGGCACATCTAGATGTGCCTTAATTATTGCACATCTAAGTGACACAAGCAAGCATAGAAAGAAAAAAGGAAAAAAAAAGGAAATATTCACATGAATCTTCGCATAAGATCAATGATACAAGACTTGATTGTGCAATGGTACATCTAGATACACTTTAGCAAAAACTGAAACAATGCATATAAGAGCAACTCCAATGAGGCGACCCATTTTGTCCGTTTGGGTCATCCGGACACAAAAGTTGGCCCAACGGGGCGACCCAAACGGACATAGCGTCCGCCTGCTGTCCGTTTCGTGTCCGCTCAGACCCATTTTCATCTCAAATTTGGGACACATTTGGGTCCGCGGCGGACACAAAGCGAACGCTTTCTGTGGCCTCCTCGTCTGCCTTCGTTCGCTGCATGCGAGCACTGGCCCATCTGTCAACCACCCACCCATCCCACCCCCGTCTCTCTCCTCTTTTTCTCTTTCTTCCATCCACCCCACAGTGCCCCACCACCGGCCGCTTCGGCCTCCGTCGCGAGCTAGCAGGGAGCAAAGGGGCATCGCCGGAGAAGCACCGGAGCCGGGGCAACGCCGGGCCAAGCGGATGCTCTCGACGACCTCGCCGCGCAGGCGGCGCACCTCCACAGCGAGAACACGCGCGACCCCATGCTCTCAACGACCTCGCCGGGGCGTGGGCGAGCCGCGAGCTGCTGCTGGCATACAGCGCGGGTGGCGTGCAGTGCGCTGCCGGGGCGAGAGCTACTGCAGCCCTGGCGAGCTGCTGCAGGAGGAGCTCGGGCACGAGTAGCACGGGGCCGAAGCTGCGGGGAGGGGCACGCAATGCGGGTGCGTGCGGTGTGCGGCCGGGGCGAGAGTTGCTGCAAAGTCGGCGAGGCGCATGCGACGGGGCGCGGGCGTGGCGGTTCGGGAGCTGCGGGGCGGGGCGCGGGGCGAGGCTGCATGGCTGTTGGTTGGAAGCTCGTCGGATGCAGGTCAGATACTCGTCGGATGCTAGTCAGACAATCATTGGATGTTGGCATCAAGCTGTGCACGAAGCCTCTTGACATGAAGCTGCTCGTGCTCTGCGTGTGATGTCTACACGGGGGGTGGCTGCTTGCATGCATGTGCTGGTGCGAGCACGCGATCGGAGCACGGGCGTCGGCGGAGGCGACCTCGCGGGGGCGTGACCAAGTTGCAGGGCGGGCGCGGCGAGCTGCGGGGCGGGGCGCGCGCGACGGACCTGGCGAGCTGCGGACGGGAGCTCGCGGGCGCAGGATAAGGTTGCGCGGGAGCTCGCCTACCAGGTGTTTGACTGAATGCCGACGCGGATATGCACAAAATGGGCCTGGCTTCTGTTGGGCACACCGGCCGACCCAAATGAAAAAGCGGATGCGGACAGGCGGACGGGCGACCCAACCGGACAAAAAACGGACAAAATCAACGTCTGTTTGGGTCGCCCCATTGGAGTTGCTCTATAAGAGCAACTCCAATGGGGTGATAGAGCAACTCCAATGGGGCAACCCATTTCGTCCGTTTGGCTCATCCGGACAAAAAAGTTGGCCCAACTGGGCGACCCAAACGGACAAGGCGTCCGCCCGCTGTCCGCTTACTGTCCGTCCCCGACCCAAACTGAACGCAAATATGCGACAAAATGCGTCCGCGACGGACGAAAGCGAGCGCTCCTGTCGTCCGCTCCCCATCCGCTGGTGCCCTGTCGTGTCTGCCCTGGCCCCACAAATCAGCGGCCCCGCACTTTCCCCTTTTCTTCTCTCTCTCGGCCAGAAGAGATGGAATCCATGGCGGGCAGCGCGGTGCGGCGAGACCCGGGGAACTGCAGATCTCGTCCATGGGGATGGGCCCGTGGAAGGTCTCGCCGTTGAAGGTGCCGGTGGCCTTGAAGCGATGGTGCAGGCCGTGGGCGCCTTCGGCTCCGCGGCGGACGACGAAGACGGATGTGCTGCAGGCCGTGGGCGCCTTCGGCTCCGCGGCGGGTGACGAAGACGGCTGCGTAGCGGTGGCGACGAGCTCGGGGCTGGGCGCGGCGAGCAGGGGGCAGGCGCGCGCAAGCAGGGGGCTGGCGCGGCGAGCGGGGGGACGGGCGCGGAGCGGCGAGCGGGGGGCTGAGCGCGGCGAGCAGGGGGCTGGCGCGGCGAGCGGGGGGACGGGCACGGCGCGGGGAGCGGGGGGCTGGGCGCGGCGAGCAGGGGGCAGGCGCGGCGCGGCAAGCAGGGGGCAGGTGCGGCGCGGCGAGGTCGGGGAGGGAGCGGGGCGGCGAGGTCGGGGCCAGGCGCAGCGAGCGGGGGGGCACGGCGAGCGAGGGGCCGGGCGCAGCGCGGCTAGATCGGGCCGGCAACCTTGCGTGTCCGCTTTTTGTCTTAGCGTTGGGTTCATCCACCGGCAGCCCATGTCCGCCTCACGTCCGCCTAGCGGACAAAATATGGACAAAATCCGTGTCCGTTTGGGTCACTGTGTTGGAGTTGCTCTAATAAACCTATAAACATTGGCGATCTTCTCTAATTTCGTCGATGGAAAATAGGGTTTGGAGGAGGCGGGGCGACACCACGCCTCCACCACCGCCGCCGCCACTGGCTACCATCGCCAACGAGGCTGGCCTTTGCTCCGTGCGTGGACGCCGTCCACGGCGCGTATATGTTGCGGCTCCGTCCGCCCGTGCGGCCCCGTCCACCCCTGCGGCTACATCCGCCCGTGCGGCCCCGTCCGCCATGCTTGATGCTTCGTCGGACCTTCTGGTCATAGACATCCCAGCGGTTGTGCCTGGCGTGCCCATGGAGGGAGGCCTGAAAGTGCGTTATATCGACTAGAGGGGGGGTGAATAGGCGATTTTTATGAAAGTCTTCAAAACGTGGGAGTTATGAAGACAATCAGTGAAGATTATGCCTATTACTATGCAGCGGAAGTTAGATTACACTAGGCCAGCCATGGTCATGTATTCAATAGAGTGAAAGCACAATGACAAACAGCTTCAGTGTAATAAGGATCAGGTAGGAAGAAGTTATGAAGCCAATCAGATCATACATTCACGTTGTGAAGATAAAAGATAAAGCAAGCATGCAATGGCTTCACAATGAGTTACAGTAAGAAAAGGAAGTGAAGATGAAACCAGTGACTCGTTGAAGACAATGATATGTTGGACCAGTTCCAGTTGTTGTGACAACTGTACGTCTGGTTGGAACGGCTAGGTATTTAAACCTTAGGACACACAGTCCCTGTGTTCAGGACACCAAGTCCTCACCGTATTCTCCTTGAGCAATGGTCACTTAGTCCTCGCCCAATCACTCTGGTAAGTCTTCAAGGTAGACTCCCAAACCTTCACAGACTTCGTTCACTGGCAATCCACAACGTATCTTGGATGCTCTGAACGCGACGCCTGTAACCGTCTGGAGGATTCACAGTCCTCAAGTGTAATAAGTCTTCAGATCACACAGACAAGAAGACTTCAGTGATGCCCAATTTACTTGGCTCTGGGTGGTTAGGGCTTTCTTCTCACTAGGAATTTTCTCTCGAAGGCTTCGAGGTGGGTTGCTCTCAAACGACAAAAGCCGTGCACTGAAATCTGAGCAGCCAACCGTTTATGGTTGTAGGGGTGGGCTATTTATAGCCACTTGGCAACCCGATCTGATTTGTCCGAAATGACCCTGGGTCACTAAGGAACTGACACGTGTCTCAACGGTCAGATTTCAAACTCTCATGGCAACTTTGCTTGGGCTACAAGCAAAGCTGACTTGTCCGGCTCTGGACAAGATTCGCTCTCATTGTCTTCGCTCGAAGACATAGGTTTTTTGATTTAGGCATCACTTCAGTCATTCTGACTGGTTCTCCTGGACCCCACTTAACAGTACGGTGGTTCCTATGACTCAACACAAAAGAAAAAAGAACTACGAAAGATCTAAGTCTTCGAGCTCCATAGGCTTCATAACGTGTCTTCTTTTGTCATAGTCTTCAATGTGAATATCTTCATATATCACCTTTGTCTTCAATGTCTTCATACATTTTTAGGGGTCATCTCTGGTAGTAAAACCGAATCAATGAGGGACTTCTACCTGTGTTTTCCTGCAATTCTCACAAACACATTAGTCCCTCAACTAGGTTTGTCGTCAATACTCCAAAACCAACTAGGGGTGGCACTAGATGCACTTACAATCTCCCCCTTTTTGGTGATTGATGACAAACTAGTTGAAGTTTTCAATGGGGAATATAATGTGTGAAGTTTGTAAAGGATAGGGAATTGTCTTCATAAGTTGCAAGGGCTCCCCCTGAAGATGTGCATATAAGTTAATTTGCCTTTGGAATGCAAATGCACATGGCAGGTTGTACTTGTGGAGATCCACTTCAGCTTATGATGACAATCCACTATGCATGTGAAAGTATATGAAGATAATGACATGCATAATGGAAAATGGACGTCTGCAGAATGAGATAAGTGCGGAATTTATCGTCGCACATGCGGAGTTTATCTTCGCAAACAGAGTAGCAGACGACCATCAAGTCTTAGTGTTACAACTCAAAGAACCAAATGAAGCAAAAACGAGAGTTGTAAACACGAAGCAAAATGTAGCAAAAAAAGAATATTAGCACCCGCCCATATGGACCCGCTTGAAGACTATTAACTCATATGCTTCTCCCCCTTTTGTCAGCAAGGACTAAAAAGGTTCGAAGACATAGAGTGTCTACTCGTTTCCAGGAGCAGCAGGGTCGTTGGAGGTGTTAGGCGGTGCAGACGAGCTTGGAGGTGCTGAAGCAGGTGGCGGTGAAGTAGCATCGTCGTCTTCATCAATGATCCTTGCAGTAACTGTGGCAGCAGATGAAGAAAACTCAGAGTCTTCAAGTGATGGTGTGTTGCACATCACAGCCCTTCTAGGAGGTGTGGTGTCAAACTTGAAGCGCTCTGTGAAGCCATCCTCTTCAAGTTCAGCTTCAGTGCATATCATGGAGATCCCTTTCCACGTACGACGGCAAGTCTCATGTGTAACGAAGGCATTCTTGGTGGCAAGGTTTCGAAGACGATTGACATCCACCAAGAGGCTCTTCATCTGACGCTTTAGCCAGTCGTGATGCCTATCTTGCTTTTGGTGAAGGGCCACAAGAAGCTCTCGGTCAGTGAAGACACGAGCATGCTTCTTGGGTCTTGGAGCATTTGTGCTGTCTGTGGCTTCAGTCGATGCTGGTGCACGTGTAGTGCCAGCCAACGGATATACCCTGGATATGGCTTCAACACCTTCAACATTCTGTGTGAAGCTCTGGTGTTCTGCATTCTGAAAACTTATTGGTTGCTTGGCAGGTTCGGGATATATGGCTTCATCGGAGGTATCCACATCTGGCAGGAAGATCCGATGGTTTCGGGCTGAGGGTTGATACGAGATTGCAGAGTGCAGTTTGATTAGCCTCATCACCCAAGGAGCATAGAACTTCAAACCAAACAATTCTGAGCCTGACGCTGCAAGTTGGCGTATGAAGAGATCCTGTGCGTTGAAGCATTTGCCATGCAGGATATAGAATATGAGAGTCTTCATTGCACCCTCGATCTTGGCATGTGGTGAGTGTCCCTTAATGGGCCAGAGAGTCCGCCGGATGATGTGATATATGGTCCTGGGCAGGTACTCTAGGTCTTCAACGAAGAACTCAGTTGGATAAAGTGCATCCTGAGGCAATGGCTTCATCATTGAGAGCATCTGACTCATATTTGGTTCAGGCCTCTGGAATATGCTCTCAATAGCTTCAGAATGTAGTTGACAGCCTTCCTCGAAGAATTCGCCAGGAGTGGGCAGGCCGGTGAGTTTAATGATATTCAATGCATTGGCTTCATGATGGACATTGCCAGTCATCCACTCCAGGACCCATGTCTTCGGATCTCTGTTGTATCCTTTTATATGGAGAGTGGCATAGAACTGAAGCAGAAGCTCTTCATTCCAGTGCTCTTCATCAGTCACAAACGGCAGCAGACCCACTTGCTTGAAGCAATCCAAGGCTTCCTCAAGACATGGCAGACCAGCAATGGCTTCAACCTCAAGGCGCTTGTGTGGGAAGATGCGACATTGGTTGTATAAGATGCTTGAGTAGTAGCTGCGCTGTGGATAGCTCCAGAACCTGTCTGATACAATCCTTTCCCTTGAATAGGGGTTCTTGGAGCTGTTGAAAAATGTATTGTCTGCCTTGAAGCTGTTAATATCAAAGGACCCAGGTGCTGATGCAGGACCTGGGAACCTTGGAAGCCTTGGGACTGGCTTCTAAACATGAGGCCTGTGCTCAATATGATAATCAAACTGTGGACCTGCAGCAGACTCAGGAACAGAAGTGTCTGGCTCAGTAGCTTCGCTGTCTGCTGAGGCATTTGGTGGGGCGGGCTCCACATTGGCTTCAGTGTTTGTGGTGGCAGCCGCAACATTTTCTTCCTCCGCTTGTGTAGTTGGAGGAGCAAACTCAGGCACGTTCTCTTGGAGAACTGCATCTTGATGGAGCGGGGGAGTGGGTTCTGGTGGTGCTTCTTCATTGTCTTCGGCTGATGCAGCCGGAATTTCTGCAGTATGGACTTGAGGCCTTGGACCTTTGCAAAGCCTACGGAACGCAGACGACGCTTGTGGGGTTGGAGTGGGCTGAGCCTCAAAGTCTTCTTCCTCCTGAGGGCGATCCGCCCATGACTCATCTTGTGCCATTGGCGTCAGAGGACGACCAATACTGATGAGTTCGCTTGTTTCAAGCTGAGGAAGGGCTGCATCATCTTGTACATTGTCTTGGTGACCAATGTCTTCAGCAGATATGGGGTCGGCTGCTGGAATATCTTCAGGTTCAGGGGCCTCTGTGGGAGCAGGCTCATGAACTGTTAGTCGTCTCTCTGCATTGGGGTGAATGACAGAGAGGGGTTCAACCATCAAGGGCTCTGTGGGAGCAGCCCGAGCTTTCTTGATCTTGCGCTTCTTCTTGGTTGGGTCAGAAGGAGAGGCTGCAGAGTGTTTCCTCTTTCTAGTTTCAGCCTCTGCATTCCGTGTCTTCTTGAGCTCAGAAGCGGTTGACCGGCTCTTTGGCTTCGAGCCAGTCGTGGCGGTGGGGAAGACAATCGGAACAGCTTCTTACCTTGGTGCCTCTGGTTCATTCACAGCAGGCTGCTTCTTCTTCTTCACGGCCATCTTGGGGTCGATGCCAGGACGCCCAAGTGCCTTGCGCTTTTCGGCCTCATTGTAGGCTTGCACGCAGCGTTCAGCCAAAGACTTCATCCGCTCACGTGAACCTTGAGCTTCTGCACGCTTCTTCAGAAAATTTTCCTTTAGCTCATGCAGCATTGTTTTGAAGCTCTTCACTTCCTGCACGCTGAGCCTGGCCATGTGCTTCTTGAACTGAGCCTTTTCATGATCAATTTTCTGCTTCAGCTCAACAATGCGCTGAGCAATGGCCAGTTCTGAAGCAATTGCGCCTTGGAAGGCAACGCTGAGACCGACAGGCAGCTGCAGATCTTCGAAGCTTATGTCTGGTGAGGCAAACCATTCGTCGATGAAGTTGTGGATGATGGCGACATCAAAGAGAGGCAAATTGTTGAAGATTTCAGCTTCTTCTTTGCTTTTGATAAGCTGCTCTAGAGCGTCATCCCCAAGATCTTCATCGCTTGATAGATCAATGGCTTCGCTGCGCAGAATGGCAGCAGCAGTGAGCTCTTTGCCGGTTTGTTGCTGGGGCACCTTTTCCTTCTGGGGCTTGGAGACGCGGGATACGTCTTCAGACTGCACACTGACTTCAGGAGGTGCAGTTTTCAATGGCTTCGCCCTTGAGATTTTTGAGGCAGGGGCTGGCTTTGAAGCTTTTGGCTTCTTTGACTGCTTTGGCTTCGGCACAGCAGGAGCTTCATCAGACTCAGAATCAGCTGGAGGGTCATTCACGGCAGTCCCTTGGACTAAGATGTGAGTGATAAGGCCCTCAAGGTTGGCAAACGGACCGATGACATTGGGTTCTGCGTAGCGTGTGCCATCTGCCCTTGGTGCGGAGGGGCCAGGGTTGAAGTCTAACCCAAATTTCTTCTTGCTCAGCTTCGCAGATTGTTGTGCAAACTGGTAGTTGCGCTTGAACAGATTGTCGTCACGACACCAGAGGAGTGACGACGGATGCGCATCATCAGGCTGTGGTCCTCGGACCATGCATGGGTAGAAGCCTTAAGCAATGGCTTCATCTCTGGTCTTGGGTAAGAGATTTTTGAAACGGATGTCCCCCCATGGTCTCCTGATGGCACTCTTTTCAGCATACTCCTGAGTGACGAAGCGGTATTTGAACCACTGTTCTGCCCAATAGCGTCGAATCCATTGGATTCGGGTCTTGCGCTGCCCATAGCTTTCTTCTGGATCTGTTTTGTACATTTCTGCCAAGTCTTCAGGCAGATCTTTGGAAGTTCCCTCACGTCTCTGTCTGCCCCCCTTCCTTGCTACTGCTTCTGAAGCCATAAACTTTAACTTGAAAGGCTTCAAAACTTTCAAAGACTTCAAAGGCTTTCCTTTTCTGGACCAACAGGAACTGGCTTCAAGAGAGTTTATGTGATGCTGTAGGAATTCTACAAATGAATGCAGACTATGAGAACCGAAGGATTCTCCCACGGACATGTACCTGTGACAGCATTAAGGTGCGAGGGAAGGTGAAGAGGTCATATGCATTCTCAGAAGGTTTTGAAGATTAATCAGTTTAGAAGACATTGACCTCATCGTGCGAAGACATTCACTCATAGATAAGAAGTTGGTTCCAGATTTGTACGAACCCACAGATCAGTACAAGTGAGGAATCTAACTACTTTATGAGGCACAAGTGAATATACTAGGCATGTTATGAGATGCAGATTGAGAGATCTAACTTGTGTGAAGACAAACTTCTTATGGTAGAAAGTGACAGAACCATAAGATCAGAAGGGGCTGTAAAAAGAAGTTTTATTTACCACACTTAGAACTGCTAGACGGAAGTGGGAGTTGATGCCGAGCAGTTCAGTCCTCCGTGCCCTAACTTGGCGACGGAAAACACCTACGGCGACGGCGGAGAGGACGATGTCCGTGATCGGCGTGAGGGCAGCGTTGGAGAGGTTGCGGCAGCGAAGCGCTTCGTCTCCGGCGTCGTCGAGTGCTAGCGGTGGCGCTAGGGTTCGTGCGAGGGTGGAAGAAGGAGATAATGACCGCGGTAAGTGTGAATTTATAGGCTCAGGAGCGGCACTGTGCTATTACACAGGTGCCCCTGGCGGTTCGCATTTGAGGAACGCGTGGCCAGTTAGCGGAAGTTTGGGGTTTGTTCCACGTCCCACGCGCGCCTAAATTGTCGGGCGGTCGTTCCTGCTTCTCCGGATTTTATGTGGAGGAATGAGCATTAAAAACGGACTTTATGGTTGTCTCTATATCTTCAGCTGACAAGGACACAGTGAAGACATTCGACAGTTTCAATAGAATGCATATGACTTGGAGAGATAGAATTTGAGATAGAAAGTATAGAGAGATTAGGGTCCGATCACATTCACTTAGTTCATAAGATTCAACCAAGAAGACATAGCTATAAGTGAATGCTGTAGAGGACAGAACACTAGTATATATATCTATATAATCAACATAGTGAAGATAATCATGAAGACATGTTGAGTTCGAAGCCAAACCAAATGTGAAGATATTTCAAGGTAACGCCATGAGTGAAACACTTCAAAATTGAACGTTTGGTGGTGGCGTTACCCACCGTATAGGAAGTATTAGACCCAGACACGGCGCACAATTATCGTGGCGCTCCGAAGTCAAATTCCACATTAATGTATTCACACTTAGAAGGTATGTCTTCATTGATTGAAGATATACTTTACTTTGTGTGTTGCACATCTAAGTCATCAATATGCATAGGTGTTAGGATGTGTGCCTGATCACAGGACATTTGAGGATTCCAGGATATTTAGCTCACACCGTAACTTGCAAAACATCTTCTCATCCAAGGGCTTGGTGAAGATATATGCCAATTGTTCTTCAGTGTTGACGTGTATGATGTCAATGTCTTCCTTCACAATATGATCTGTGAGAAAGTGATGACGAATTTCAATGTGCTTTGTCTTCGAGTGCTGAACTGGGTTGTTGGCAATCTTGATGGCGCTTTCGTTATCGCAGTAAAGTGGCACTTGCTTCAGATGAATGCCATAGTCCTTGAGTGTTTGCTTCATCCACAGAAGCTGAGCGCAGCAAGATCCAGCAGCAATGTATTCAGATTCAGCAGTGGAGAGAGATACACAGTTCTGCTTCTTTGAAGACCAACATACAAGTGATCGTCCCAGAAAGTGACATGTGCCTGATGTAGACTTGCGATCAACCTTGTCACAAGCATAATCAGCATTCGAAAATCCAACCAAATCAAACTCTGATCCCTTTGGATACTATAATCCTAGAGTTGGGGTGTGAGCCAAATATCGAAGAATTCGCTTCACAGCTAAGTGATGCGACTCCTTTGGTGCCGCTTGAAATCGAGCACACATGCAAACACTAAGCATAATGTCTGGCCTAGATGCACATAAATAAAGCAAAGACCCAATCATGGAGCGATATACCTTTTGATCGAACTCTTTACCATTGTCGTCAGGACCTAGATGATGTTTGGCTGGCATTGGTGTTGTGAAGCCTTTGCAGTCTTGCATACCGAACTTCTTCAGGCAATCTTTGAGATACTTCTCTTGAGATATGAAGATGCCATTGCGTTGTTGTCGTATTTGAAGGCCAAGGAAGAACTTCATCTCCCCCATCATGGACATCTGATATTTCTCTTGCATCATATATCCAAACTCTTCACTGTACTTCTGATTTGTGCAGCCGAAGATAATGTCATCCACATATATTTGGCACACAAACAGTTCACCATCATATGTCTTCGTGAAAAGAGTGGGATCCAGGGAACCAGGTATGAAGCCTTGGCTCTTCAGGAAGTACTTGAGTGTGTCATACCAGGCCCTAGGGGCTTGTTTGAGGCCATACAGTGCCTTGTTGAGCTTGTATACCATGTCAGGATGTTTTGGATTTTCAAAGCCAGGCGGTTGTGCAACATACACTTCTTCTTCAATCTTGCCATTGAGAAAGGCACTTTTCACATCCATTTGATATAGAAGTATGCTATGATGATTTGCATAGGCCAGCAGTATGCGTATAGCTTCAAGCCTTGCCACAGGAGCAAATGTTTCATCGAAGTCAATGCCCTCCACTTGAGTATATCCTTGAGCAACGAGACGAGCTTTGTTTCTAACAACTTGACCATGCTCATCTTGCTTGTTGCGGTATATCCATTTGGTGCCTATTATGTTGTGCTTCCGTGGATCAGGACGCTTAACCAGTTCCCATACATTATTCAGCTCAAATTGTTGAAGCTCTTCTTGCATAGCTTGAATCCATTCAGGTTCCATGAAGGCTTCTTCAACTTTCTTGGGTTCTGATATTGATACGAATGCGAAGTGCCCACAGAATTTGCTAGCTGAGTTGCCCTTGAACGAGTGAGTGGACCAGGTGCATTGATGCTGTCAATTATTCTGTCAATCTGCACTTCATTGGCAACACGAGGATGTATAGGGCGAAGACTTTGCTCTTGCTGATCTGTGTTGTTGTTGGGAGGAATGTCTTCAGGCTAAGCAATGTCTTCATGTTGA
Source organism: Triticum urartu (assembly GCF_003073215.2). NCBI lineage: Eukaryota > Viridiplantae > Streptophyta > Magnoliopsida > Poales > Poaceae > Triticum > Triticum urartu. The sequence goes on from NC_053025.1 coordinate 487,002,974, forward strand.
TCAGGTGCTGAGATGATAAGTTCTTCTTCAGGATGAGCTTCAGAAGGTATAATCTCTCCAGTTCCCATAAGCTTGATTGATTCACTAGCTGGAACTTCATCTAGAACATTTGGCAGTTGCTCTCTTTGTGAACCATTTGTCTCATCAAACCGCACATCCACTGTTTCAACCACTTTGTAATGGAAGAGATTGAAGACTCTGTAGGAGTGTGAATCCTTTCCATATCCAAGCATAAAGCCCTCATGTGCTTTTGGTGCAAACTTTGAGGTGTGGTGTGGGTCTTTGATCCAGCACCTTGCTCCAAATACTCTGAAGTAACTGACATTTGGCTTCTTGCCAGTTAGGAGTTCATAAGATGTCTTGTTCAGAAGCTTGTGAAGATAAACACGATTGATTGTATGACATGCAGTGTCAATGGCTTCAGTCCAGAATTTTCTTGGAGTCTTGTATTCATCTAGCATTGTTCTGGCCATCTCAATGAGGGTTCTGTTCTTGCGTTCGACGACGCCATTCTGCTGTGGCGTGTACGGAGCTGAGAATGCATGTGTGATGCCCAAGGTATCAAGATATGTATCAAGGCCAGTGTTCTTGAATTCAGTGCCATTGTCACTTCTGATGTGCTTTATCTTGGCGCCAAAATTGTTCATAGCTCGATTGGCGAAGCGTCTGAAGACATCCTGCACTTCAGTCTTGTAAAGGATTATGTGCACCCAAGTATATCTAGAGTAATCATCAACAATGACAAAGCCATAGAGGCAAGCAGAAGTAGTAAAAGTTGAGTAGTGAGTGGGACCGAAAAGATCCATGTGGAGCAGTTCGAAGGGTTGTGTAGTAGTCATGATTGTCTTCGAAGGATGTTTTGCCCTTGTCATCTTCCCTGCTTCACAGGCACCGCATAAGTGATCTTTCTTGAACTTGACGCCCTCGATGCCTATGACATGCTTCTTCTTCGCAAGGGTGTGGAGGTTCCTCATGCCAGCATGCCCAAGCCTCCGATGCCAAAGCCAGCATTCTGAAGCTTTTGCAAGAAGACATACTGCAAGTTGTGGCCCTGCTGAGAAATCTACCATGTGCAAATCACCCTTTCGGTACCCTTCAAACACTAGAGACTTGTCAGATTCCATTAGTACTAGGCAACGATATTTTCCAAACATTACAATCATGTTCAAATCGCAAAGCATTGAGACAGACATTAAGTTGAAGCCAAGGGATTCAACAAGCATGACTTTATCCATGTGTTGATCCTTTGAGATTGCAACTCTACCTAGACCCAATACCTTACTTTTACCAGTGTCAGCAAATGTGATGTGGCTCTTGTCGGATGGACGTAAGGTTGAGTCCATAAGAAGGCTTCTTTTGCCAGTCATGTGATTTGTACACCCACTGTCAATAATCCATTCTGAAGACTTTGAAGTTGCTGGTGTCGTACCCTACAGTGCAGTTAGGGGGATAGGCTTCACGAAGAGAATTGTGAAGCAAAAACATTCGACGAACCAGTGGGTTATGAAAACTTAGATCCAGATTAGGACTAATAGGGAGAGTAGCGTGCGATTCAGGAACGAAGTACATAATGATGCCATTCGGGCATTTTATCTTGCGCCCTACAAGATTTTTAAGGTCCCCAGCAATAGCGTCAGAAGATTTTGTTTTTCTGCTGGAGACCTTTCCCTGCAAAAGAGAGTTAAGCTTTCTTAACCACCCACATCTTCAAGGGTGGCTTAGAAGCAATAAGTCTAAGTGCAGCATCTGAGAATTTTGGCTTTGAAGCCTTAGCAAACAGTCTAGCAGGTGGACAATAATACTCATAGGAATAAGCAGAATAATTTTTGGTCATATGAACATGACGATTCGAAGAACCGCTCTCATATTCATATGCCTGAGTATGGTTTCCCTGCAAAACATTTGCATTAGTGTGACTCAGGTGAGTCCTCTGTTTGTATGAAGCCTTTGGACCATATGAAGCCTTTGGTCTGATGTTTGTCTTCTTCAAGTGAGGTGTCATGAAGACATTCACAGGAAGATTTTCTAGACACCTTTTCGGAACCCAGATCTTCTTCATAGGCGGTCCATTCCTGCAGTTAGTACCAATCTACCTGGCAAACACTTCACCATTCTGATTCTTAAACAGTTTATAGTTTGCATCAAAGGATTCATCAATGATAATGGGGTTAGCACAAGTGAAGCCAGATAAATTGGATGGATCTGCTGAAAGTTCCTTTGCAGCAACCCATGTGGTTTTGGGGTACTGCTCAGGTTTCCAGTAAGAGCCATCTGCATTTATTTTCCTCACGAACCCAACACCCTCTTTCCTAGGGTTTCGGTTCAGAATCTGCTTCTTGAGGACATCACATAATGTCTGATGTCCTTTAAGACTTTTGTACATCCCTGTTTCAAGCAATGTCTTCAACCTAGCATTCTCATCAGCAATAGCAGTGGTATCCTCCGCAGAGGGGTTAGTTACCACATCAACAGTTGAAGATATTGCAACAGCAGTAGCAGTGGAACATTCAGCAACAGAAGTAGCATTATCACGCTCAATGTATTTAAGACATGGTGGTTCAAATCCTTCCTGAGCTGGACTGATCTGTTCGGCGCGAAGTGACTCGTTTTCCTTTTGAAGATCTTCATGAGCCGCTCTCAATTTCTCAAGTTCTTGCTTCCTTTGAAGATAATCATAGGAGAGCTTTTCATGAGTTGTTGAGAGAGTATCAAGTCGATCTTCAAGTTCCTGATACTTAATGTGAAGGTTTTTTATGTCTTCAATTAAGGATTCAGATCGAGTCATTTCGGCACCCAACAGATCATCGCTTCTGTCTAACAGTTTTTGAATATGTTCCATAGCTTTTTGTTGTTCAGTTGCAATTTTAGCAAGTGTTTTGTAGCTGGGTTTTGAATCACAGTCAGAGTCATCGTCACTATATGTTTGATAGCGAGTAGTGCGTGTGTTTACCTTGGCACCGCGTGCCATGAAGCAGTAGGTGGGAGTGGAGTCGTTCTTGTCATTTGCGTCGGTGTCGGTGATGCAGTCATTGTCTTCAGTGTTGAAGATGGACTTGGCGACGTATGCTGTAGCCAGACTCGCAATGCCAGAATCAGACTCCTCCTCAGACTCCACCTCTGCCTCCTCAGATGCGGACTCCTCCTCTGAATCCATCTCCTTGCCAACAAACGCACGTGCCTTGCCAGATGAGCTCTTCTTGTGTGATGAAGACTTTGAAGAAGACTTGGAAGAAGACTTTGAGTATTTCTTCTTCTTCTTGTCATCAGAATCATATTCCTTGCTCTTCTTCTTCCTTCTGTTCTCATTGTCCCACTGTGGACACTCAGAGATGAAGTGTCCAGTTTTGTTGCACTTGTGACATGTTTTCTTCTTGTAGTCATGAGCAGAAGCTTCATCATTCCTTGAGCTTGATCGTGAAGATGTTCTGAAGCCTTTCTTCTTGGTGAATTTTTGGAACTTCTTCACTAGCATTGCGAGTTCTCTTCCAATGTCTTCAGGATCATCAGAACTGCAGTCAGATTCTTCTTCAGATGAGGAAACAGCTTTTGCCTTCAAGGCACGAGTTCGCCCATAGTTTGGACCGTAGATATCTCTTTTCTCAGAAAGCTGAAACTCATGTGTGTTGAGCCTCTCAAGTATGTCAGACGGATCAGTGTCTTGAAATCAGGACGTTCTTGAATCATCAGGGCCAGGATGTCAAACGAACTATCAAGTGATCTCAGCAGCGTCTTGACGATTTCATGTTTGGTGATCTCAGTGGCGCCGAGGGCTTGAAGCTCATTTGTGATGTCAGTGAGCCGGTCAAATGTGTGCTGGACATTCTCATTGTCATTTCGCTTGAAGCGGTTGAAGAGGTTGCGAAGAACACTGATTCTTTGATCTCTCTGGGTTGAGACGCCTTCATTGACCTTGGAGAGCCAGTCCCAAACCAGCTTGGATGTCTTCAAAGCACTCACACGGCCATACTGTCCTTTTGTCAGATGACCACAGATGATATTTTTGGCAGTAGAGTCCAGTTGAGTGAACTTCTTGACATCAGCAGCAGTGACACCTTCTCCAGCCTTGGGAACGCCGTTCTCGACGACATACCATAGGTCGATGTCAATGGCTTCAAGATGCATGCGCATCTTATTCTTCCAGTAGGGATATTCAGTTCCATCGAAGACGGGGCACGCAGCGGAGACTTTGATTATCCCTGCAGTCGACATAGCTAAAACTCCAGGTGGTTAAACCGAATCACACAGAACAAGGAAGCACCTTGCTCTGATACCAATTGAAAGTGCGTTATATCGACTAGAGGGGGGGTGAATAGGCGATTTTTATGAAAGTCTTCAAAACGTGGGAGTTATGAAGACAATCAGTGAAGATTATGCCTATTACTATGCAGCGGAAGTTAGATTACACTAGGCCAGCCATGGTCATGTTATTCAATAGAGTGAAAGCACAATGACAAACAGCTTGCAGTGTAATAAGGATCAGGTAGGAAGAAGTTATGAAGCCAAACAGATCATACATTCACGTTGTGAAGACAAAAGATAAAGCAAGCATGCAATGGCTTCACAATGTACAGTAAGAAAAGGAAGTGAAGATGAAACCAGTGACTCGTTGAAGACAATGATATGTTGGACCAGTTCCAGTTGCTGTGACAACTGTACGTCTGGTTGGAGCGGCTAGGTATTTAAACCTTAGGACACACAGTCCCGGACACCCAGTCCTGAACACACAGTTCAGGACACCAAGTCCTCACCGTATTCTCCTTGAGCTAAGGTCACTTAGTCCTCGCCCAATCACTCTGGTAAGTCTTCAAGGTAGACTCCCAAACCTTCACAGACTTCGTTCACTGGCAATCCACAATGTCTCTTGGATGCTCTGAACGCGACGCCTAACCGTCTGGAGGATTCACAGTCCTCAAGTGTAATAAGTCTTCAGATCACACAGACAAGAAGACTTAAGTGATGCCCAATTTACTCTGGCTCTGGGTGGTTAGGGCTTTTCTCCTCAAGGAATTTTCTCTCAAAGGCTTCGAGGTGGGTTGCTCTCAAACGACAAAAGTGTGAAATCTGAGCAGCCAACCGTTTATGGTTGTGGGGGTGGGCTATTTATAGCCACTTGGCAACCCGACCTGATTTGTCCGAAATGACCCTGGGTCACTAAGGAACTGACACGTGTCTCAACGGTCAGATTTCAACTCTCATGGCAACTTTACTTGGGCTACAAGCAAAGCTGACTTGTCCGGCTCTAGACAAGATTCGCTCTCATTGTCTTCACTCGAAGACATAGGTTTTTGTTTAGGCATCACTTCAGTCATTCTGACTGGTTCTCCTGGACCCCACTTAACAGTACGGTGGTTCTTATGACTCAACACAAAAGAAAAAGAACTACGAAAGATCTAAGTCTTCGAGCTCCATAGGCTTCATAACGTGTCTTCTTTTGTCATAGTCTTCAATGTGAATATCTTCATATACCACCTTTGACTTCAATGTCTTCATACATTTTTAGGGGTCATCTCTGGTAGGAAAACCGAATCAATGAGGGACTTCTACCTGTGTTATCCTGCAATTCTCACAAACACATTAGTCCCTCAACCAGGTTTGTCGTCAATACTCCAAACCAACTAGGGTGGCACTAGATGCACTTACACTTCTTAAGGCAAACTTGCTTATGCACATCATCACATACTTCTATTCATGGATGTGAAGAGTGCTTTTTCTGGCCAAGATTGGAAGATTGTGTATGTTGCACAACCGCCTGGCTTTGAAGATCCAAAACATCCTGACATGGTATACAAGCTCAACAAGGCACTGTATGGCCTCAAACAAGCCCCTCGGGCCTGGTATGACACACTCAAATACTTCCTGAAGAGCAAAGGCTTCATACCTGGTTCCCTGACCCCACTCTCTTCACGAAGACATATGATGGTGAACTGTTTGTGTGCCAAATATATGTGGATGACATTATCTTCGGCTGCACCAATCAGAAGTACAGTGAAGAGTTTGGATATATGATGCAAGAGCAATATCAGATGTCCATGATGGGAGAGCTGAAGTTCTTCCTCGGTCTTCAAATACGACAACAACGCAACGGCATCTTCATATCTCAAGAGAAGTATCTCAAAGATTGCCTGAAGAAGTTCGGTATGCAAGACTGCAAAGGCTTCACAACACAATGCCAGCCAAACATCATCTGGGTCCCGACGACAATGGTAAAGAGTTCGATCAAAAGGTATACCGCTCCATGATTGGTTCTTTACTTTATCTATGTGCATCTAGGCCAGATATTATGCTTAGTGTTTGCATGTGTGCTCGATTCAAGCGGCACCAAAGGAGTCGCATCACTTAGCTGTGAAGCGAATTCTTCGATATTTGGCTCACACCCCAACTCTAGGATTATGGTATCCAAAGGGCTCAGAGTTTGATCTGGTTGGATTCTCGGATCTGATTATGCTGGTGACAAGTGATTGCATTAAAGTGAGCGAAAGCTTCGCGTCCGAGTAGTGCTTGATAGCCACTTTACTGTAAGTGCATCTAGTGCCACCCCTAGTTGGTTTTGGAGTATTGACGACAAACCTAGTTGAGGGACTAATGTGTTTGTGAGAATTGCGGGATAACACAGGTAGAAGTCCCTCATTGATTCGGTTTTACTACCAGAGATGACCCCTAAAAATGTATGAAGACATTGAAGTCAAAGGTGGTATATGAAGATATTCACATTGAAGACTATGACAAGAGAAGACACCACTGAAGCCTATGGAGCTCGAAGACTTAGATCTTTCATAGTTCTTTTTTTGTTGTTGAGTCATAGGAACCACCGTACTGTTAAGTGGGGTCCAAGAGAACCAGTCAGAATGACTGAAGTGATGCCTAACAAACCTATGTCTTCGAGTGAAGACTATGAGAGCGAATCTTGTCCAGAGTGGACAAGTCAGCTTTGCTTGTAGCCCAAGTAAAGTTGCCGTGTGAGTTTGAAATCTGACCGTTGGAACGTGTCAGTTCCTTAGTGACCCAGGGTCATTTCGGACAAATCAGGTCGGCGTTGCCAAGTGGCTATAAATAGCCCACCCCCTACAACCATAAACGGTTGGCTGCTCAGATTGAGTACGGCTTTTGTCGTTTGAGAGCAACCCACCTCGAAGCCTTTGAGAGAGAATTCCTTGCAGGATAAAGCCCTAACCACCCAGAGCCAGAGAATTGGGCATCACTTAAGTCTTCTTGTCTGTGTGATCTGAAGACTTATTACACTTGAGGACTGTGCATCCTCCAGCCGGTTAGGCGTCGCGTTCTGAGCATCCAAGAGACATTGTGGATTGCCGGTGAACGAAGTCTGTGAAGGTTTGGGAGTCTACCTTGAAGACTTACCAGAGTGATTGGGCGAGGTCTATGTGACCTTAGCTCAAGGATACGGTGAGGACTGGGTGTCCTGAGCTGCGTGTTCAGGACTGGGTGTCCGGGACTGTGTGTCCTAAGGTTTAAATACCTAGCCGCCCAACCAGACGTACAGTTGTCACAGCAACTGGAACTGGTCCAACAAATCATTGTCTTCAACGAGTCACTGGTTTCATCTTCCCTTCCCTTTACTTACTGTTGCTCCTTGTGAAGTCATTGTATGTTTGCACTATCTTTTGTCTTCACTGAGTGACTGCATGCTCTGTATGGCTTCATAATATCTTCCTACCTGATCCTTACTACATTGCTGCTATTAAGTCATTGTGCTTTCACTTCATTGAACACTTGACTATGGCTTGCCTAGTGTAGTCTACCTTCCGCTGCATGGTAATAGGTTTATTTCTATCGTTTGTCTTCATAACTTCCACGTTTTGAAGACTTTCATAAAAATCGCCTATTCACCCCCCCTCTAGTCGATATAACGCACTTTCAGGTCAAAGGTTCTTCATCCGGTTGGTGCAAACTTGTCTTCATCTCCGTCATCCTAAAGAGTAGAAAATGGAGAGGAGTCAGAAATGAGAAGAGAGTGTGACCTAGGGTTTATCTTAGTGGTCGTGTCCTACACTCAGCGTGTGCTCTGATACCATCTTGTAGCGACCCGACCTCAGATGGTCAAGTCTCTGTGCTTCAGTGTCATCCCTGGATCGGTAATGCTGACACACACAGTACTCGAAGGATTTATAACAGAGTAGCAATCACACACTTATTACATCGAATGTCTCAAGAGAACTTATTACAATAATATGGCTTAAGGCCATCTAATGCGATAACAGCGGAAGGCTTGGAAGATAAAGTGAGTCCATCAACTCCAACGGCATAGCTGAGCTGCACGGCAACGACCTAACGAACCTTACTCCTCGTCTGAAAAGTCTGCAACATAATACGTTGCAGCCCGAAAACGGGTCAGCACATGGAATATGCTGGCAATATAACACAGTAGAGCAGAAACAGAATAATGCTATCACTACATGCATATATGGCTGGTGGAAAGCTGTATGGTTGTAGTTTTGCGAAAAGCCAATTTTTCCCTACAACAACGGAATAGATTTTAATTTTACTATCATGGTGGTTGAAACATCATTGAGAAGGTATCCCCAACTCAATCCCAATTAAAGTGAATTAACATCCCAACAGTATTAATTAAGCATGGTGAGATACATGTGATAACCCAAGTACTAGATACTCAAGAATTGTCCATAACCGGGGACACGGCTAACCATGATTAGATTGTACACTCTGCAGAGGTTTGCGCACTTTTCCCCACAAGACTCGATCGCCTCCGTTGGATTTCTCGCACTACATGGTGTTTGAGAAACGGATGACCGAGACACAGTCTTTCAGAAACGTTAACTCTCTACTCCGGGTAGACCATACCAAACCTACAAACCCACTACCTGCTGATCTACCTCTTCAAGAGCTTCACGTAACTTACTCAACTATGCTAGAGCCCATAATAGCTTGTGGCTGCACACGGAAGTTTCTAGCATGAATCATCTCAGTTCCCTTTGAGCCTGGGTGGCGGTCCATAGGAAGATCACACGGGTACCCCGGGATTTCAAAAAAAACAACACTGGGTTCCAGGTGCCTCAATCCACCCAGATTGTATTAGTTGCCACCTTAAGTTGAACCATTAATTAACAATTCACATCTGTCATGGATACACTCAAAACCCAATCCACGTCTACGAGCATAGCATGGCAATATAAGCACAACGTAGAAGTAACTCCCAGGGTTTGATAATAAACAGGGCAATAGGTTCTACCTCATCAACTACTTCCCAAAACCACAAGTTAATCACATCCTAATCATGCAATGTTTGGGGATTGAACTAATGCATAAAAACTGGGTATGAAAAGAGTATGATCAATGTGTTACTTGCCTTGCTGACGATCCGAACAACCTAGAGACTCGTAGTAGCTAGTGTTCGCACGCGAATTCTACAAACAAATAGCATACATGATGCGTAATAGATACACGAAACGGGATCCGAAAAACGGAGTGAGGGTTTCTGATAAAAAACTGAACAGTCTTTATATAAAAACGGCGCGGGGCGGTGGTACCTCGGCAAGGGCTCCGTGGCGGGGCGACGGCGCGGGTTGGCGGGAACTTGCGGGCGGCGGCGCTAGGCGGGTGGCAGATGCGCAGCGTGAGCGGTGGCTGGGGCGGGGTATTGCAGTGCGTGGTGGTGTTGCGGCGGGGTGTGATGTATATCAAGGGGGAGGGGGGGCGTGTGGGCAAGGCGTGGCGGCACGGTGTCCAACTCGGATCGGTCCGATGCGGGTGCGCAGGGGCTGAGGCCTTAGCGCGTCCGCGAACCTTTTGTAAAAAAAATCTAAAAATGCCAAAACAATTTTCACCGTCTAAATAAAATATTTAGAACAAGATGAACATTTTCTTGGCCCTAAAATGCAATTTTGAAAAACATGCAATTTTTCTAATGCAAATAAAATCCGAATAAAATCAAATAAAATCAATTTAATGATTTTAATATTTTTCCTCCAATATTTCATTTATTTTGGAGAAGTCATATTATCTCCTCTCTTTAATTTTTAATGTGAAATATTTTTCGGAGAGAAATAATTAAAATCAAATCCTCTTTTCATTATTTGATAAAAGAATCAAATATGAAGACCGGGAAATCCCCAACTCTCTCCGAGGGTCCTTGAGCTGCTTAGGATTTCGAGGATTATGGAACGGAAAAGCAATAAAACATGATATGCATGGATGATCTATGTATAACATTCCAAATTGAAAATTTGGGATTTTACATGGGTGGTGGAGGCTGTATGGTTAATATGTTTTGTGAAAAGCCAATTTTCCATACATTAAAGGAATATATTTTATTTAACTATCATGGTAGTTGAACAAGATTGAGAAGGTTCCTCCAACTCAATCCCAATTAAAAGTAATTATCAACCAAACAAATTAATTTTAGAGTGATGAGATCCATATGATAATCCAAGAGCCGGATACTCAAGATGTCCATAACCGGGGACATGGCTGACCATGATTAGTTCATACACACTGCAGAGGTTTGCGCACTTTTCCCCACAAGACTCGATCTCCTCCGTTGTATTTCTCGCACTGCATGGTGTTTGAGAAACGGATGACCGAGACACAGTCTTTCAGAAGCATTTGCTCTCTACTCCAGGCGGACCGAGTACACCTACAATCCCTACATCTGCTAGTCCACCTCTTCAGAGCTCCGCAACTACTCAACTATGCCAGAGCCCATAATGGCTTGTGGCTGCACACGGAAGTTTCTAGCATGAATAGTCTTATGATCCCTTTGAGCCTGGGTGGCGGGTAGGATGATCACACGGGTACTCCGGGATATCCTAGGACAACACTGGATTCTCCAGGTGCCCACAAGCAATCCACCCAGATGTGTATTAAAGTTGCCAATTACGTTAGAACCAATTAAATTAAACAATCACATTCTGTCATTGATACACTAAAACCCAACACGTTACGAGACATAGCAATGGAATATATAGCATAACGTAGAAGTAACTCCCAGGGTTTGATATAAAACAGGTATAGGTTCTACCTCATTATCTACTTCCCAGACCACATGTTAGAGATCCTACTATGCAATGTGTGAAGGTTGAAACTAATGCAAAACTGGGTGATAAAGGTTAAGTGTGCCTTGCTGCGATCCGCAAAACCTAGGACTCGTAGTAGCACGCTTCGCACTCCGGGTGTTCTATCGCAAACAAACAATAGCATACATAAGCAATCAAGCAAGAATACATGGGTAAATCTCAAATAAGAAGATCTAACCAGAAAGTTCAACTGAAGAACTCCGGTTTGCAAAAAGAATCAAATCAAACGGAGCAACGAAACTCAAACTGCGAAAGAAACAAGATCTTACTAATCTGGACTAAAGTCAAATTTTACAGTACCAAAATCTTGTTCAAGTTGGTTAAACGAAAGAGGGATCGAGACGAAGATCTAGGCGCTTGAATCGCCTGATTCTGATAAACGAGCGAAAAGATAAACTAAACGAAAATAGAAGCAGAAATCGCGATCGAGAATAATCGCGAAAACCTGGAAAAAAAAACTGAAAGAACAGACTAACGAACGTTCGTTGTCTGCGGTTAACGGGTGAAAACAGTTCATTAGAACGAAATTGAAGGCTATCGATAATTATAAACTGTAAAACTAACTGATCTAAGAAATACGCGCGGTTCTAACGACGTACGTTTCTGAGCAAACGGCCAGGCGGCGGTACCTCCGGAGACGAGACGCAGGTGGCATGCTCGCGGCGCGTCAGAGAACTTCGGCAGGCGGCGGAATCGGCGACGGGCAGCGGGCCGCGGGCGTCACATCCGCGCGGCGTGCCGGCGGCGCAACACAACGAGTGTGCGACATTCCGGCCTGCGCGGCGTTCCGGCCGCGCTAGCAGAATGCGGCGGCGTTTGTTGGTTCTGGTGGGACAGATCAGTGGGGCGGGTCGGTGGCGTGTTAATAACGTGACGAGAGGTCTACATAGGCGCCCGGCCCGATAGGTCGGTGGACTTAAAAACATCCCAAAGAAAACAAGAAAAGAACCATTTAACCGGCACAAAACATCCATATAATAAATTTCCGCTGCTCTAAAATCTACCAGACAAGGTGAACATTTATTCAGGACTCTAATGCAATTTTGAAAAACGCATATTTTTCCTAATTCAAATAAAATAGTGATAAAACCCCAAATGAAAAAACAAATATGATTTTAATATTTTTCCTCCAATATTTCAATTATTTTGGAGAAGTCATATTATCTCCTCTCATATTTTTTTAATATGAAATATTTTTCGGAGAGAAAAATTATTAAAATAAAAAATCCTCGTTTCATTATTTGATAAAAAATCAAATATGAAAACCGGGAAATCCCCAACTCTCTCCGAGGGTCCTTGAGTTGCTTAGGATTTCGAGGATTGCAGAACGAAAATGCAATAAAATATGATATGCATGAATGACCTATGTATAACCTTCCAAATGGAAAATTTGGGAGGTTACAAACCTACCCCCCTTAAGATGAATCTCGCCCTCGAGATTCGGGTTGGCTAGAAAATAGGTGTGGGTGGTCTTTGCGGAGATCATCCTCTCGTTCCCAGGTGGCTTCATCCTCGGTATGGTGGCTCCACTGAACTTTGCAAAACTTGATAACCTTGCTGCGGGTGACTCGGCTGGCAAACTTAAGAATCTTAACTGGCTTCTCCTCATAAGTCAAATCACTGTCCAACTGAATCGCCTCCAAGGGTGGTGTATCTCTTAACGGTATATCGGCCATCTCAGCATGACACTTCTTCAACTGTGAAACGTGGAACACATCGTGAACTCCTGACAATCCCTCAGGTAATTCCAACTTGTAGGTGACTTCTCCCATTCGTTCCAAAACACGATACGGTCCTACAAATCTCGGGGCTAGCTTTCCCTTAACTCCAAAACGTTTCACTCCTCGCAAGGGTGATACTCGCAGATATGCTCTATCTCCAATTTCATAGGTTACCTCCTTGCGTTTCGAGTCTGCGTAACTCTTCTGCCTGGACTAAGCAATCTTCAATCTATCATGAATCAGTTTAACCTTCTCCTCAGACTCCTTGATCAAGTCTGGTCCAAACAACTGCCGGTCTCCTACCTCATCCCACATCAATGGCGTTCTGCACCTGCGTCCATACAGAGCTTCAAACGGTGCCATCTTCAAACTGGCTTCGTAGCTATTGTCGTACGAGAACTCTGCGTAAGGCAAATTGTCATCCCAGCTAGATCCATAATCTAGTGCATAGGCTCTCAACATGTCCTCCAAAATCTGATTGACTCTCTCGGTTTGTCCATCCGTCTGCGGGTGAAACGTTGTACTGAACTCCAATCTTGTTCCCAAAGTCTGGTGTAACTGATGCCAAAACTTTGAAGTAAACTGTATTCCTCTATCTGATACGATGGTCCTCAGAACTCCATGCAGACATACAATCCTGGACATATATATCTTGGCCAACTTCGCACTTGTATAGGTGGTTTTCACTGGGATAAAGTGAGCCACTTTGGTCAAGCGATCAGCTACTACCCATATAGAATCATATCCTGCTTTGGTTCTGGGCAATCCGGTGATAAAATCCATGCCAAGTTTATCCCACTTCCATTCGGGTATCGGCATAGGCTGTAACAGTCTTGCTGGTTTCTGATGCTCTGCCTTTACTCTTTGACAAACATCACATATGGCTACATACTCGGCGATATCCTTCTTCATACCAGTCCACCAGAAACGTTCCTTCAAGTCCAAATACATCTTGGTGTTTCCGGGGTGTATCAAGTATGGTGAGTCATGAGCCTCCTGAAGTATTAACTTCCTGATCTCTGGGTTATTGGGCACATAAACTCGGTCCTCAAACCATAAGGTATCGTGCTCATCCTCACGAAAACCTTTGGCCTTTCCTTTGCTCATATTCTCCTTTATCTCGGCAATCTCTTTGTCATCCTTCTGAGCTTCTCGAATCTTGCCCAATAATGTAGACTAAACATCCATTGTTGCAACGAAACCTCTTGGAACAATCTCCAATCGGAGTTCCATGATATCCACTGCTAACTCCCTCAGCAATCCCTTACTTTCAAGGATATTGGCATAACTCTTCCGGCTCAAAGTGTCTGCTACGACATTGGCCTTTCCAGGATGATAGTGTAGCCTCATATCATAATCCTTTATAAGATCCAACCATCTCCTCTGCCTAAGGTTCAGCTCCTTTGGGGTGAAAATGTACTTCAAACTCTTATGATCCGTGTACACATCACAACGGTTTCCAATAAGGTTATGTCTCCAAGTCTTCAATGCATGCACTACGGCTGCTAGCTCCAAATCATGCGTGGCATAGTTCAACTCATGAGGTTTTAGTTGTTGTGAGGCATACGAAACAACTCTTCCGTCCTGCATAAGCACACATCCAAGTCCTAAGCGAGAGGCGTTAAAATACACTTGGAACTCCTTATGTATATCTGGCCGTGTTAGCACTGGGGCTGTAGTTAAACGTTTCTTCAACTCCTGGAAACTTGCCTCGCAATCATCTGTCCATTTAAACTTAGTGTCCTTCTCCAATAGTTCAGTCATTGGCTTCGCAATCTTGGAAAAATTCTCAATGAATCTCCGGTAGTATCCTGCGAGTCCAAGGAAACTGCGGATCTCGCTAACTGAAGTGGGTGCCAACCATTCAGTGACTGACTGAACCTTGCTGGGGTCTACTGCTATACCTTCTCCTGATATAACATGTCCAAGGAATCCGACTTCCTTCAACCAAAATTCGCATTTGCTGAACTTAGCATACAACTGGTGTTCCCTGAGTTTCTCGAGAACTAACCGCAAATGCTCCTTGTGCTCCTCTTCATTCTTTGAGTATACCATAATATCATCAATGAACACCACAAAAAACTTGTCCAAATATTCCATGAACATCTTGTTCATCATGCTCATAAAATAGGCAGGGGCATTAGTCAGTCCAAACGACATGACTGTATACTCGTATAATCCATACCGCGTGGTGAACGTTGTCTTTGGTATATCCTTCTCTCGAATTTTCAACTGATGATATCCCGATCATAAATCGATCTTTGAAAACACTTTAGCTCCTTGCAGCTGATCAAATAGATCATTGATCATCGGCAGTGGATACTTGTTCTTAATCGTCACTTCATTCAAGGCTCGATAATCAACAACCATCCTTAGGGATTTATCCTTCTTCTCAACCAAAAGTACTAGGGCTCCCCAAGGTGACGAACTTCTTCGAATGTAACCTTTCTCCAATAACTCCTTGATCTATTTCTTAATTTCCTCCATATCATTTGTGGGCATCCGATAGGGTCTCTTGGATATTGGCCCTGTACCTGGCAATATCTCTATCAAAAACTCAATGTCTCTATCTGGTGGCATGCCTGGTAACTCTTCTGGAAAAACATCCGGGTAGTCCTTCACTACAGGAAATTCCTCCTAAACAACTCTCGTGAGGGCATTCACTTGGCTCCTCCTAGGCACATGCCTAGATACATACTTAATCCTTTTTCCCTCTAGGGTGGTGAGATGAATCGACTTACTAGCACAGTCAATACTTCCTCCATACTTTGACATCCAGTCCATACCTAATATCACATCCAATCCTTGTGACTCCAAGATAATTAGGTCAAACGGAAAAACATGTGTGCCAATGGTTAGGGGTATCTGGTCGCACCATCGGCTAGCCATGTACTCTGCTCCGGGTGAACTCACTAGGAGAGGGGTCCTAAGGGTTTGGGTTGGTAGTTTAAACTTATCCACAAATCCCCTTGATATGTATGAATGCGATGCACCAGTATCGAAAAGAACAAGAGCGGTAAATGACTTAACCAAAAACTTACCTATTACCGCGTCTGGCTGCTCTTTAACCTCCTCCATGTTAACGTGGTTCACTTGTCCTTTGTTGAGTGGATTAGGATTCTTCCCAGCGCTCCCATTTCCGTTTCCATTCCTTCCTTCGGGGCAATCATTGGCATGGCGCCCTGTCTTCCCGCACTTAAAGCAAGTAACTTGACTTAGGTCTCTTTTGGCGGGTGTGGCTGGGTCGGAGTGGTTCTGATTGTTGTTAGCTTTGTTCCCATTTCCATTCTTAGCACCATTGTGGTTATGCGATCCTCCTCCAGTGTGGTTGTGACTTCCATGGTTACGAAAAAGTCCTCCCGAGTTCGGGGTTAGGCGAGGCTTCTGCTGAGCTCCTGAGTTATACTTCCCTTGTCTGTACTTCCTCTTACGGCTCCCAATCTGTTGCTGCTTCCCTTCAATCATAAGAGCCTTATCTACCAACTCCTGGTAGTTGTTGAAGGTTGCTACCATCAACTGCATGCTCATCTTGTCATTCAGCCCTTCCATAAACTTCTCCTGCTTCGCGGCATCTGTGGCCACATCATCAGGGGAATAGCGTGATAACTTGCTAAAATCATCCACGTACTAAGCCACAGTACGGTTTCCCTGGCGCAAGTTGCGGAACTCCCGCTTCTTCATCTGCATAGCTCCAGTTGAGACATGGGATGTGCGGAAAGCTTGCTGAAACTGGTCCAAAGTGACATTGGCTACAGGAAAGGTGGCTGTGTAATTCTCCCACCATGAGGCTGCTGGTCCATCCAATTGGTGTGCGGCAAAGCGCACCCTCTCAGCATCTGTGCAATCCGCGGTGGTCAACTCCCTTCCAATGCGGCATAGCCAATCATCAACAACTATAGGCTCGGTGTTACTGGAAAACACCGGCGGCTGTAACCTTAGAAAACGGGCTAGGTTGTCCAGTGGCGGCGGGTTGTTGTTGTTGTTGTTGCCCTGGTTCTGAACTAGCAATTGCATCAAGGCATTCTGCTGCTAGATCAACTGGGTGAGCTCTGGCGGGAAAGCAAAACCGGTGTCACGTCTCAGAGGCATCTGATGGGTTTAGATGGAACAGATCTGAATAGAACAAAAGGTCTAATGAGAAAGCACTACCCATATGCATATGAGACAAACACAATCATTTCACTCAATCAAGCAAGCAAGGGCATACAAGCGGTCTAGAACTATCGCAAAAGTGCTCAACTACTACTAAATACATGGGGTAATACTAATAATATATGGTGGTCATCTAGAAATTTTGATCGGTGGAAGACTCCATGATGTCTGCTCCAGCTTCGTCTTCAAAGTCATCCTCACTAGGATCGGAATTGGTGTCGTTGATGATGATGTAGTTGTCCGGGCAAGTGGAATCGTCGTCTTCACTCCCGGTGCTGGACCTCCCATGAATACTCTGATCTTCTTAACTAGGTCGTCATTCTTCTCTAGTAGTGTCTTGATTTCCTCCTCATATCCATCGCGTGTAAACTTGAGTTCTTCCTCCAGCTCGATGATCCTAGTCTTCGCCTTCTTCCAGTCCATCATGTCCGTGCACATCTGGTTCTCCTGGCATCGAATGTGCTGGTTTAACTCCTGGATGAAAGCTGCAATGGATCTATCCTTCTTGGTGTTGATTACTTCCCATTGCTCATCTCGGCGCCCACATATTTGGTAGATAGTGTCCTTGAGTTCCCTGTTGTAGACCTCTCCAATGCGTCCCATGGTAATGTGGGCTGCCATGCTCTTGCCTAGACTCCAGGTGGGTGCTTCGAAAGAAAATTCTATGGGTTTAGAGGTTGGCAAAAACGTCCTTCCTGGAACTTTTACTTGAATCATCCAGCGCTCCTCTTCTGGTAAGGTGGCGTTGTACGTCCCGGTGAAGCTTGGTATTCCAATGTTCAAGTACCTAGTGACTTCCTTCAAGTGGCGTCCAAAAGGTGTGTCTTCATCCGGTTGTGCAAACTTGTTCTTCATCTCCGTCATCCTAAAGAGTAGAAAATGGAGAGGAGTTAGAAATAAGTAGAGAAGTGTGACCTATGGTTTACCTTAGTGGTCGTGTCCTACACTCAGCGTGTGCTCTGATACCATCTTGTAACGACCCGACCTCAAATGGTCAAGTCTCTGTGCTTCAGTGTCATCCCTGGATCGGTAATGCTGACACACACAGTACTCGAAGGATTTATAACAGAGTAGCAATCACACACTTGTTACATCGAATATCTCAAAAAAGAACTTATTACAATAATATGGCTTAAGGCCATCTAATACGATAACAGCGGAAGGCTTGGAAGATAAAGTGAGTCCATCAACTCCAACGGCATAGCTGAGCTGCACGGCAACGACCTAACGAACCTTACTCCTCGTTTGAAAAGTCTGCAACATAATATGTTGCAGCCCGAAAACGGGTCAGCACATGGAATATGCTGGCAAAGTAACACAGTGGAGCAAGAACAGAATAATGCTATCACTACATGCATATTTGGCTGGTGGAAAGCTCTATGGTTATAGTCTTGATGGTTGAACAATATTGAGAAGGTACCCCCAACTCAATCCCAAATTAAAGTAGTTAACAACCCAACAATATTAATTAAGAGTGATGAGATACATGTGATAACCCAAGTACTAGATACTCAAAATTGTCCATAACCGGGAACACGGCTAACCATGATTAGATTGTACACTCTACAGAGGTTTGCGCACTTTTCCCCACAAGACTCGATCACCTCCGGTGTATTTCTTGCATTACAAGGTGTTTGAGAAACGGATGACCGAGACACAGCCTTTCAGAAACATTAACTCTCTACTCCGGGCAGACCATACCGAACGTACAAAACCCACTACCTGCTGATCCACCTCTTCGAGAGCTTCACGTAACTTACTCAACTATGCTAGAGCCCATAATAGCTTGTGGCTGCACACGGAAGTTTCTAGCATGAATCATCCCAGTTCCCTTTGAGCCTGGGTGGCGGTCCATAGGAAGATCACACGGGTACCCCGGGATTTCCAAAAAAACAGACAACACTGGGTTCCCCAGTTGCCTCAATCCACCCACATGTTAATTTAAGTTGCCACCTTAAGTTGAACCATTAATTAACAATCTCACATATGTCATGGATTTCACTCAAACCCAAACCACGTCTACGAGCATAGCAAAATAATATAAGCAACGCGTAGAAGTAACTCCCAAGGGTT